>NC_133648.1:170076504-170365776 GCF_009905375.1 Apium graveolens | reverse complement strand
GGAATATTCTAAGCTTTGGAAAATTTTTCTTTTAAAAGGTATTTTGTTCACAAATTTTGAAAATGATTTTATAAAGTCTCTAAAAAATCAAAGTTATTTTATGGTATAAGTTTTATAATTTTTGAACTTGTATTTTATTTTATAAAAATAAATCTTTATAAATTTTATTTGTTATAATTAGCAAATTACATGGCTACCCTTGCATGCAAATACTCTTCCAATTCAACTAAGGGGCAAGGAAGACATTTCCAACCCCACTCACTTTCATTCTACTAACCAAATTACCACTTTACCCTTGCATGCAAATCTACCTAACTATATTGGAAGGTTACTCTTGTAAAATCTCAAATCCACTCACTTTTGGCCAAATAAAAACCAAACTAACATGATTATTACTCCACATTCACCCCACCATTTCCACACTCCTCCTTTCCTCCCCTCTCCTCTCGGCTTTTTGGCCGAAGCCATACCCCCCTCCCTTTTCTTCATTCTTCATTCAAGCTCCCACTTTGCAATCAAGTAAATGTTACTTCCTATATCTTGATCATACATAATTCAAAGAGTGATGAGTGAAAAATTTAAGTTTAAAGGTTGCATGTAAAGGTTTTAGTGAAACTCAAAATACAACCTTGATTCTTGTGAGTTTAGGGTTGTTTTTGAGAGGACTACAAGGAATGGAGAAGTGCCAAATCTTGAGAGGGAAACTCTTGATGATTAAATGGCCATTCCCATCCATTTCATTCGGCCATGACCATATGGGGGCCGAGTGAATGGTCCTTAAGACTATTCTTGTTGCTTAAATCAATTTTTGCATGTTTATGTGATAATGACTTGAATTTTGTGGTGAAAATTTGATAAAACTCTTTGCATGCTAAGTGATCATCTAGGTATATCTTATTCTAGGCTTGCATGTCAATTTTATGATAGAACATATGTAGAAAATGTGTTGTTTTGGTTTGAAAAACCCGAAGGCATGCATGCATGTGGATTTCTCTTAGAATGTTGTAAGATTTTGATCATTTGGAAAGATTTTGTTAGTGAGCTTTAATTTCAGTAGGTATAATGTGTTAATATTGATTTATGCTTCTTGTTGCATGGTAATAATTCGTGGTTATCTTTTATAAAAATATATATCTTGTTGTTACAAAAGCATAAAGATTTGTGATTTGTGAAGTGTAGTCTCTTTTCTTTTGCCATAATTGTACCTTAGGTAAGGATGATCTCACCAAGGTTATTTTGTGAATAAGGGAGTTAGTTCGGTAGAATACCATGTATAAGTCTTGGTTTAAGTATTGAGTCGTTGTTAGTTGAGTTTGTCAAGTCAAAACCTTGGAAAAAGAGAGTTATAGTTTCTGCAGAAAAATCAGTATAGCACCCTGAGGTTTAGAGTGAGTTTTGACCATGTCATTGGTGTGCACTTTGAGTCCCAAGCTACCAGAAGTTAGTATTGGGAGTATATAAAAGGTTTTAGGAGTTGGTTGGAGGTTTGCATGTCATTTGGTTAGGTGCACAAGTAGAATAACAAAATCTGTCCAGCAGGGGACAGTTTTGTTGCAACTTAGAAATAGGGAGATTTGACCATGTCATGGATAGGCCCTCATTAGGCCCAATTGGGCCTTAGTTAGAGGGAGTGTCAGAGAAGTTTTTCCAACCATAGTTCATAGGATATGAGTTAAAACCATGTGTCACAAGTTAATTCAAGTCAGGGTATTTTCTACCCATAAAATTAGGGGAACCTTGGACTTTTAGCTTGGGCCCAAGAAGGCCCAAGCCAGGCCCTTTGAAGCCCTTAGGTCAGGAGAGTCTTGTGTAAAAGTTTTGAAGGAAAACTTGTAGTTTAAGAGTGTCTAATGTACTCAAGAAACCATAGTTGTCATTCTGAAATTTGCACCAGTGAGCACTTTCACTTATCACATAGTTTTAGAACACTTAGAAGTTAGTATTAGGTCGACCACCATAGTTTTAAGATAGTATAAGGTCATTAGAGCAAAAGGCACAAGTGAGGGTCAATAGGTTTTGGATAATTTAGGAAAGGCACATCGAGTTAGGAAGCCAAAATTTGAAGATCTTGTCTAGTTTAGCGACCAAGTGACTTAAGTTGTGAGTCGAGATCATCCAAGCCTAGTGTTGCATGTTATTTGGTATTAATATACGATATGTGATTATGTGGCTACGTGTGTACATTTGAAATATAAAGGTGGATATAAATTAAGTGCATATAGGCCTAAGTGCCATCCGTGTTTAATTTCGGGTTATAAATAGGTTGAGATGGTAAGAATATATTATAATGAGGATTATTATTATTTATGTAGGATCTCGAGACGAGGGAAAACTTGCCATAAAAGTCGAGTGAAGCTCCAGTTGCTCCTACCAGTCAGACCAGACCAGCCTATATCAAGGCAAGTGATTCAACTTGACCTTTATATTTACTATAAACAGTTCATATTTATCGATGCAATTATCCTGAGTCATTTTGATATGTTTAAATCAAGCGTATCTCTCGCTTATCTTTGAATTACATAGAGATGCCATGAACTCTCAAGTATGTATTGCAAGTAGTTCAAAAGTCTTTTCATGATAGTTAAATGCCATGATAAAATAAAGAGTTGATATAATACTTGATTGATCCTCTTGATTAACATGATGATGATTCCTAAGTATTGATATCTCATCCTGATGCTTGAACCCCTATAGAACCTTACCTTGAACTTTGATAGTCAGAAACTTACCAACATGATTCCTCATTGATTGATACCCTCTTTCCTATCCTAAAGCTTGACAATTCTGATATATACATTCATCCTGAGCTAGAGATCATTACCTTAACACCCATAGTATTCGTGAAGCTTATCTTCTTAATGATCCAACACCTGTACCTTGACGAGAAACCATTGCTTTAAGCCCAGTTTGGCATTACCCATTCATATTATCCATTAGTCTCACCATATTTTCCTGTCCAAGTTCTGACATATGAAAACCTTTTGGTTACACTAATAGAGTAAAGTTTTGTGAATCATGGCCCTGAGATTTAGTACCATATTTCCCGTGTTTCGAGTTGATCTATATTCCCTCAATAAAAATGTGTACCGTTAAAAGAGATTTTGTTACAATTTGGCATCAGCTTTTGAAATAAATAAAATATGGGTTTTCAGTCCCAAAGGGGGATAAATGTTTTCTTGAATAGTGGATCTGGACTGAGACGCGAGTCCTTTCCACATTTTTATTAGGCTTAAAAGTTGCCTAGGGATTCCCGTTAATGTTTTAGAACCCAGCGAGGTTCGGGATTACTTCGCGGCTGATCACCGGCTGTAATCCGTAGCGTCATAAAATGATTTTGATTAAGACATAATTTTTAAAATTGTTTTGATACAAGCAAAATGATGCCATCTCACATAGTTTTATCTCTCGTTATCATTAGTTATGTCTTTCCATTGGCATTCTTAAAAGTATATCTCGATTTCTGTTTTGTGTTGTGCTGTTAGCACTTGTTGAGCATTTGGCTCACTTTTTGCTTTACCCTGATATTATAGCTAGCAGCTATGGTTAGATTCAAGCAGACTGCCCGTAAGACCTGTGATGCTGATGATTATGTTCGAGCTCAGGTAGAATAAGTATAATAGTTGTGTGAGGACTCGGTATTTGTATTCAGATGTAATAGTTGGTAGTGTTGGGCTGTTCCAAACCCTAAACTGTAAGATCTTGGATTTGGTTGCATTATTTCTTTTAAAATATTGTAATAGCTATATTTATTTTGCTGTTAAAGTTGGGGGTGTGACAGGTTTTGGTATCAGAGCTACGGTTTAGAGTCCCTGGATAGCCCAAATAGGTTATAGGATTTGTGTGTAGGTTATAGATATTATGCGAGAGAGTAGGTTAAGTAAATTCTTATTAATACTCCTCTTATTGGTTGTCAGCAAAGGGCGCATTCCTCGTCATCCTCTGGGTCGGACGACACTATTGCTTTCACAGTGTATGCTGAGTTGAGGCGCGAGTTCGACATGCTTCAGGGCAAGTACGACCGACTGATAGACCGACTGAAGAACGTGTATCCGGACAACCGAAACTATGAAGGGAATCCCAAGGAGCAGATGACTGCGAGACTTGACACCTTGGTTCAGTACGTCAACACTAAGCTTGAGGAGATGCCAGCGCACCGGGACCGTACCAGCCAGTATGTCATTCAGATGGTGGCGGATGAGCTCCAGAGCATTGTGAAAACGCTTCGAGAGGAAAAGACTACCAAGCCCCATTCAGATGGAGTGGAGCCTTAGTTCTTTCCATTTACCTTTCATGTTGTTGTACTATCAGACTCTATGGAATCCCCAGTTGTTTCCGTTTTTCCTTTAAATAAGCCTGTTATTCCTAGAATCAGACTATGTCCCAATCCTATGTACTGTGACCTTTATAATTTCAATAATTATGTGCTGTTGTTCCATTTGCTCTCAACTGTTATTTTATGTTTTTATCATCATATCTGCTTAATTTGGAAACTTGACCCCATATGTAAATGAGAATGCCATGCGATACCCTCGAATCATTTTATCATTCATATCTGTTTTGACACAACTCTTATTTCAGGATCATGCCTCCCAAAAAGAAGAACCCAACAACCACTTCCACCACAGACCCAAATATTCTTCGACTACTGGAAACCTTGTAACAGCAAACCAATGTTATAGCTCAACAACAACTAACTCTTCAACAACGAATTGAAAACCAAGATAACCGTGAGCCACACCAACCACCTGAACCACAAGTACCACCTAGACAAATTGTCACCTTCAAGGCTTTTCAGAATGTGAATCCACCTGCATTTCATGATACCACTAATCCAGTGATAGCTAACACATGGATCAAGGAGATGGAAAGGGCTTTTGAGTTGGTACAGTTAGGAGACGATCAGAAGACGCCATATGTTACTTACTTCTTGAAGGGAGAAGTCATCTAATAGTGGAAATCAGTAAAGGCTATGGAAGTCACTCAGCAGGTTTCTTGGGAGAGATTTAAGAAGTTATTTCTGGACAAGTATTACCCTAAGTACATGCAGAATCAGATGGAGCTAAAATTTCTTGAGTTGAAGCAAGGGAACATGACTGTATTGGAGTATGAGAAGAAGTTCACTGAGTTGTCAAGGTTTGTGACAAAGTATACCAGCACTGAGGAGGAAAAAACAAAGAAATTTCAGCAAGGGTTGGAGCCTTGGATCAGAGATAGGGTGGCTATGTTTGAGCTTGAAACTTATGTGGGAGTAGTACAGAAAGCTGCTCTGATTGAGAATAATGGGATGCAGTCAAGGAAAGAGAGGGATAACAAGAAGAGGAAGGTTCCATTTTATGGAGAAAAGTCTGAAGCTGGAAGTTCGCAAGATCAGAATATAAAGAGGATTGGTTTCCAGAAGGGCGGAAATTTTCAAAAGAAGGGAAATTTGGGCAAAAGGCAAGAATCAAAAGGGAACAACCAGGCAAGCCAAGGGCAAGTTGGAGAAAACAGGTTCCAGAGACCGGAATGCAAGCACTGTGGAAGAAGGCACCCCGGAGTATGCAATAAGCTGAGCATGACCTGTTATAGGTGCAATCAGAAGGGACATTTGGCGAATGAGTGCAAGATGCCGAAGCCAGGAGTTATGTGCTACAAGTGTGGGAAGACTGGACACATGGCTAGGGAGTGTAAGGCAACCGGACCAGTCAAAGCTCTGATGAACGTGGCAAGTACCAGTGCAAGCATGCCAACTGAGGTATTGGCATTACCTCCACCACCTGCACCAACCCCGCAAACAACAGCAAGGACATTTGATTTGAAGATGAAGGATGCTGTACAGAATTCGGAAGTGATAGCAGGTACACTTTTACTCAATAATGTCAAAGCTAAAGTATTAATTGATTCGGGAGCAACAAGATCTTTCATCTCAGAACCTTCTGTTGATAAGCTCCAATGTGATAAAATGGTTATGAGTGAGGTAGTAAATGTGGTAATTGCGAACCAAGAGAAGATTCCTGTGAATCAATTTTGTCCAAAGTGTGAGATTGATATTTCGGGGTATAAGTTCTCAGCCGACTTGATACTCTTCAAGTTGGGAGAGTTTGATATAATTTTAGGAATGGATTGGTTAGGAGAGAATAGCGCTCAGATAAATTGTAAGACCAAGAGAGTGTATTTAAAGACGAAGAGTGGAGAGAAGGTAGTATTTAAGGGGCAGAGGCAAGAGCAACTATTTCTTACAGTTGTTCAGGCTAAGAAGTTACTTAGAAAAGGTTATGAGTCGTTCCTAGCATATGTAGTGGATTCAGAGAGAGGCAACCTCAAAATGGAAGATATTCCTGTAGTTAACGAGTTCCCCGATGTGTTTCCCGACGAACTACCAGGCTTACCACCAGATCGACAAATTGAGTTCGAGATCAACCTTGCTCCAGGCACGGAACCAATTTCAAAGGCCCCATATAGGATGGCACCAGCAGAAATGAAAGAGTTGGTGAGCCAGCTACAAGAATTATTGGATAAAGGAGTGATTCGACCAAGTACGTCACCATGGGGAGCGCCTGTTCTGTTTGTAAGAAAGAAAGATGGGAGTATGCGTCTATGCATAGATTACCGGGAGTTGAATAAGGTGACGATCAAGAACCGCTACCCGCTACCAAGGATAGATGACCTTCTTGATCAGTTGAAGGGAGCAAAGGTATTTTCGAAGATTGATTTGAGATCGGGATACCATCAATTAAAGATCAAAGAAGAAGATATTCCTAAGACCGCATTCAGGACCAGATATGGGCATTATGAATTCCTAGTAATGCCGTTTGGGTTGACCAACGCTCCGTCCGCATTTATGGATCTGATGAATCGGGTATTTAAGAAGTATTTGGACAAATTTGTCATGGTATTCATTGATGACATCCTTATTTATTCTAAGTCGGAAGAAGAACATAAGCAGCACCTCTGGATAGCATTGGAGATACTCCGACAAGAGAAGTTGTATGCCAAGTTTACCAAATGTGAGTTTTGGTTAAAGGAAGTTCAATTTTTGGGGCATGTTATTGGAAATGAGGGAGTTAAAGTGGATCCAGCAAAGATTGAGGCAGTTATGAGTTGGGAGAGGCCAAAGACTCCTACGGAAGTGCGAAGTTTTCTAGGATTGGCCGGATACTATAGAAGATTCGTCAAGGATTTCTCGAAGATCGCCACGCCATTGACCAAGTTAACCAGAAAGAATCAAAAGTTTGAATGGAGTGCAGAATGTGAAGATAGCTTTCAAGAGTTAAAGCAGAAGTTGGTAACAGCTCCGGTGTTGGTACTTCCAGATGATCAAAGGAATTTTGTAATATTCAGCGATGCTTCACATAAGGGTTTGGGTTGTGTGTTGATGCAACACAGTAAAGTGATTGCATATGCGTCAAGACAGTTGAAGCCACATGAGTTAAAGTACCCGACGCATGACTTGGAACTAGCCGCCATAGTGTTCGCACTCAAGATCTGGAGACATTACCTCTATGGAGAGAAGTATGAAATCTACACGGATCACAAGAGTTTAAAGTACATTTTTACTCAAAAAGAGCTCAATATGAGGCAGAGGAGATGGCTGGAATTGATCAAGGACTATGACTGTTCGATAAATTACCATCCTGGAAAGGCGAACATAGTGGCCGATGCTTTGAGTAGGAAGGAGAGATTGAATATGATGATGACATCAAAAGAGTTATCTGAAGAAATCGAAAGATTGGAATTGGAACTTTGTGCTTATGGAAAAGTCGAGGAAGTTTGTCGTGCAATGACCTTTCAGCCAACACTAGTGGAAAAGATAAAGAAGTGTCAAGAGGAAGTAATGGAAAAAGAGAAGAATCAGTTATCTGGAGAGGAGATTAATACTCAAAGGGATGAGCAAGGTATACTAAGGTTTTCATCCAGAATATGGATTCCCCATGTACCTGAATTAAAGAATGAGATCTTTCATGAAGCCCACAATTCGAAATTTTCAATCCACCCGGGAAGCACCAAGATGTATCGAGACTTAAAGAAGAACTTTTGGTGGCCAAATATGAAGCGAGACGTGGCAGAATGGGTTGCGAAGTGCTATACTTGTCAGAAAGTAAAGGCAGAACATCAACGACCAAGCGAATTAATTCAGCCCCTGAAGGTTCCAGAATGGAAATGGGAAAATATCGCTATGGACTTTATAGTGGGACTACCGTGAACGAAATTCGGGCATGACGCAATATGGGTTATAATTGATCATCTTACGAAGTCGGCGCATTTCCTTCCAATAAATGAAAAGTCGTCACTGGACAAGTTGGTTCATCTGTATGTGCGCGAAATCGTACTAAGGCATGGAGTACCCGTATCAATAGTTTCAGACAGAGATCCCCGATTTAACTCGAGATTCTGGAAGCAATTTCAGGAATGTCTTGGCACAAAGTTGAATATGAGCACGGCGTACCACCCGCAGACTGATGGCCAGAGTGAAAGGACAATTCAAACGATTGAAGACATGTTGCGCAGTTGTGCAATCGATTTTGCAGGAAGTTGGGACGACCATTTGCCGTTGATTGAATTCTCTTACAACAACAGCTATCATTCCAGTATCGGCATGCCACCATACGAAGCTTTGTACGGGCGAAAATGTAGATCACCAACAAGTTGGAATGAAGTGGGAGAAGGAAGAATTCTCGGCTCGGAATTGGTACAACAGTTGCATGACTCGATCAAGTTAATTCAGAAAAGGTTGCTTGCTGCTCAAGATTGACAGAGGAAGTATGCGGATCCAGCGCGTAAGGACGTTCAATTCCAAATTGGCGAAGCTGTGTTGCTGAAGGTGTCACCTAAAAAAGGGTTGATGAGATTTGGCAAGAAAGGGAAGTTAGCACCTACATACATAGGTCCTTTTGAGATTTTGAGTCAAGTGGGAAAGGTGGCCTATGAGTTGGCCTTACCACCTCAGTATCAGCATGTGCATAATGTATTCCATGTGTCGTTGCTTAAGAAGTACAATCCTGACGCTAGCCATGTGATAGAATATGAACCTGTAGAAATTCAGGCAGACTTGTCATTTGTGGAGCAACCGGTTAAAATACTCGACTGGCAAGTAAAGACTCTTAGAAATAAGTCAGTAAAGTTAGTAAAAGTACTTTGGAGGAACCCTAAGGTCGAAGAGTCGACTTGGGAGTTAGAGTCTGATATGCGTTCCTGGCATCCTCATCTTTTCTCTTAGATTCTGGGGACAGAATCCCTTAAGGGGGAGAGGATGTTACGACCGACATTTTATGTAATATTATTTGTGGATGGGGTATAATATTAAAGTCAAATGAAAATATATTCAATGATTGTACGCTAGTGTGAGTGAAAATTTATGCATTATAAATTTGCTTTGTGTAGTATATGATTTTTCAAAGCAAGAGTTTATTTAATTTTTTATTTTTGATTTATAAGGAATATTCTAAGCTTTGGAAAAATTTTCTTTTAAAAGGTATTTTGTTCACAAATTTTGAAAATGATTTAATAAAGTCTCTAAAAAATCCAAGTTATTTTATGGTATAAATTTTATAATTTTTGAACTTGTATTTTATTTTATAAAAATAAATCTTTATAAATTTTATTTGTTATAATTAGCAAATTACATGGCTACCCTTGCATGCAAATACTCTTCCAATTCAACTAAGGGGCAAGGAAGACATTTCCAACCCCACTCACTTTCATTCTACTAACCAAATTAACACTTTACCCTTGCATGCAAATCTACCTAACTATATTGGAAGGTTACTCTTATAAAATCTCAAATCCACTCACTTTTGGCCAAATAAAAACCAAACTAACATGATTATTACTCCACATTCACCCCACCATTTCCACACTCCTCCTTTCCTCCCCTCTCCTCTCGGCTTTTTTGCCGAAGCCATACCCCCCTCCCTTTTCTTCATTCTTCATTCAAGCTCCCACTTTGCAATCAAGTAAATGTTACTTCCTATATCTTGATCATACATAATTCAAAGAGTGATGAGTGAAAAGTTTAAGTTTAAAGGTTGCATGTAAAGGTTTTAGTGAAACTCAAAATACAACCTTGATTCTTGTGAGTTTAGGGTTGTTTTTGAGAGGACTACAAGGAATGGAGAAGTGCCAAATCTTGAGAGGGAAACTCTTGATGATTAAATGGCCATCCCATCCATTTCATTCGGCCATGACCATATGGGAGCCGAATGAATGGTCCTTAAGTCTATTCTTGTTGCTTAAATCAATTTTTGCATGTTTATGTGATAATGACTTGAATTTTGTGGTGAAAATTTGATAAAACTCTTTGCATGCTAAGTGATCATCTAGGTATATCTTATGCTAGGCTTGCATGTCAATTTTATGATAGAACATATTTAGAAAATGTGTTGTTTTGGTTTGAAAAACCCGAAGGCATGCATGCATGTGGATTTCTCTTAGAATGTTGTAAGATTTTGATCATTTGGAAAGATTTTGTTAGTGAGCTTTAATTTCAGTAGGTATAATGTGTTAATATTGATTTATGCTTCTTGTTGCATGGTAATAATTTGTGGTTATCTTTTATAAAAATATATATCTTGTTGTTACAAAAGCATAAAGATTTGTGATTTGTGAAGTGTAGTCTCTTTTCTTTTGCCATAATTGTACCTTAGGTAAGGATGATCTCACCAAGGTTATTTTGATAATAAGGGAGTTAGTTCGGTAGAATACCATGTATAAGTCTTGGTTTAAGTATTGAGTCGTTGTTAGTTGAGTTTGTCAAGTCAAAACCTTGGAAAAAGAGAGTTATAGTTTCTGCAGAAAAATCAGTATAGCACCCTGAGGTTTAGAGTGAGTTTTGACCATGTCATTGGTGTGCACTTTGAGGCCCAAGCTACCAGAAGTTAGTATTGGGAGTATATAAAAGGTTTTAGGAGTTGGTTGGAGGTTTGCACGTCATTTGGTTAGGTGCACAAGTAGAATAACAAAATCTGTCCAGCAGGGGACAGTTTTGTTGCAACTTAGAAATAGGGAGATTTGACCATGTCATGGGTAGGCCCTCATTAGGCCCAATTGGGCCTTAGTTAGAGGGAGTGTCAGAGAAGTTTTTCCAACCATAGTTATTAGGATATGAGTTAGAACCATGTGTCACAAGTTAATTCAAGTCAGGACATTTTCTGCCCAGAAAAACAGGGGAACCTTGGACTTTTAGCTTAGGCACAAGAAGACCCAAGCCAGGCCCTTGAGCCACATCAAGTTTGTGAGAAGCCGTTAGGTCAGGAGAGTCTAATGTAAAAGTTTTGAAGGAAAACTTGTAGTTTAAGAGTGTCTAATGTACTCAAGAAACCATAGTTGTCATTCTGAAATTTGCACCAGTGAGCACTTTCATTTATCACATAGTTTTAGAACACTTAGAAGTGAGTATTAGGTCGACCACCATAGTTGTAAGATAGTATAAGGTCAGTAGAGCAAAAGGCACAAGTGAGGGTCAATAGGTTTTGGATAATTTAGGAAAGGCACATCGAGTTAGGAAGCCAAAATTTGAAGATCTTGTCTAGTCTAGCGACCAAGTGACTTAAGTTGTGAGTCAAGATCATCCAAGCCTAGTGTTGCATTATGGTGTTATTTGGTATTAATATACGATATGTGATTATGTGGCTACGTGTGTACATTTGAAATATAAAGGTGGATATAAATTAAGTGCATATAGGCCTAAGTGCCATCTGTGTTTAATTTCGGGTTGTAAATAGGTTGAGATGGTAAGAATATATTATAATGAGGATTATTATTATTTATGTAGGATCTCGAGACGAGGGAAAACTTTCCATAAAAGTCGAGTGAAGCTCCAGTTGCTCCTACCGGTCAGACCAGACCAGCCTATCTCAAGGCAAGTGATTCAACTTGACCTTCATATTTACTATAAACAGTTCATATTTATCGATGCAATTATCCTGAGTCATTTTGATATGTTTAAATCAAGCGTATCTCTCGCTTATATTTGAATTACATAGAGATGCCATGAACCCTCAAGTATGTATTGCAAGTAGTTCAAAAGTCTTTTCATGATAATTAAATGCCATGATAAAATAAAGAGTTATTATAATACTTGATTGATCCTCTTAATTAACATGATGATGATTCCTAAGTATTGATATCTCATCCTGATGCTTGAACCCCTATAGAACCTTACCTTGAACTTTGATAGTCAGAAACTTATCAACATGATTCCTCATTGATTGATACCCTCTTTCCTATCCTAAAGCTTGACAATTCTGATATATACATTCATCCTGAGCTAGAGATCATTACCTTAACACCCATAGTATTCGTGAAGCTTATCTTCTTAATGATCCAACACCTGTACCTTGACGAGAAACCATTGCTTTAAGCCTAGTTTGGCATTACCCCTTCATATTATCCATTAGTCTCACCATATTTTCCTGTCCAAGTTCTGACATATGAAAACCTTTTGGTTACCCTAATAGAGTAAAGTTTTGTGAATCATGGCCCTGAGATTTAGTACCATATTTCCCGTGTTTCGAGTTGATCTATATTCCCTTAATAAAAATGTGTACTGTTAAAAGAGATTTTGTTACAATTCGGCATCAGCTTTTGAAATAAATAAAATATGGGTTTTCAGTCCCAAAGGGGGATAAATGTTTTCTTGAATAGTGGATCTGGACTGAGACGCGAGTCCTTTCCACACTTATATTAGGCTTAAAAGTTGCCTAGGGATTCCCGTTAATGTTTTAGAACCCAGCGAGGTTCGGGATTACTTCGCGGCTGATCACCGGCTATAATCCGTAGCGTCATAAAATGATTTTGATTAAGACATGATTTTTAAAATTGTTTTGATACAAGCAAAATGATGCCATCTCACATAGTTTTATCTCTCGTTATCATTAGTTATGTCTTTCCATTGGCATTCTTAAAAGTATATCTCGATTTATGTTTTGTGTTGTGCTGTTAGCACTTGTTGAGCATTTGGCTCACTTCTTGCTTTACCCTGATATTACAGCTAGCAGCTATGGTTAGATTCAAGCAGACTGCCCGTAAGACCTGTGATGCTGATGCTTATGTTCGAGCTCAGGTAGAATAAGTATAATAGTTGTGTGAGGACTCGGTATTTATAATCAGATGTAATAGTTGGTAGTGTTGGGCTGTTCCAAACCCTAAACTGTAAGATCTTGGATGTGGTTGCATTATTTCTTTTAAAATATTGTAATAGCTATATTTATTTTGCTGTTAAAGTTGGGGGTGTGACAATTATCTAAACCGGGCTTCTTATAAAATACTATATATGAGAATAACATAATAATATCCTGTCTTTCGAGGATACCAGTGGCTTCGCCGGACAATGGCGAGCTGCGTTCTTGGACCACCACGGTTATTTGAACTCCGTTTTGATCTCTATTCAATCCTAAACTGATTCCCAGGTTCGTCTTTGCTATCAGTTTCTTCCCGTAATCAACACCTCGATTTCTCAGGCGAAAACTAAGAAAACCGGCAGAATATTGAATTTTCCGACAAGCATGCTCCTGATATCTTTCGAAAAAAATAAGACCATAAACCGAACCAATTTTCCACGATCTATTCAATAGTACTATTTAATTGAATCAATAATCCTTAAAATAGAAAGTCCCAAAATTTAATCAAGAACATTCATATTCTTAAAACCCTAATTTAATAATTTGAAAATCAAACTCAAATTTAACCCTGTTATTGAACTCAGTTTTTTGACATATAATATACCAAATTGACCAGAAAATTATTATCTACATAATTATGCCATCAAATCATATCAAAAATAGCAAGAACAAAAATCCATATTTTAATCCATAATTAATTCAAAATAAAATAATTAAATCAGAAAAATACCTTGATTTTTGGGCAAAAACAAATGGTTGATTCAGAAAGAAGATTTCGAGAGCTTTGTTTTGATATATTACACGCCTGAATCAGAGTTTGATAACGCCTTCGTTCATGTGTTTGATTCTCAAGAACGCGATATTAATTCGACATTCTCTCTGTATTTTACAGGATTTTACTGACTGATTATTAATATACGAATAAAATGAAATAATAAAAGGGCTATACATATTTTTGGAATATTGGTTCATTTTGGATCGTTTTGGATTTTTAAATTTGTTACTTAGACGCTAAATAACTACAAAATTTGATACCGTATTGGATAATTATCCAAACCGGGCTTCTTATAAAAAACAATATATGAGAATAACATAATAATATCCTATCTTTCGAGGATACCAGCGGCTTCGCCGGAAGCTGGCGAGCTGCGTTCTTGGACCACCACGGTTATTTGAACTCTGTTTTGATCTCTATTCAATCCTAAACTAATTCCCAGGTTCGTCTCTGCTATCAGTTTCTTCCCGTAATCAACACCTCGATTTCTCAGGCGAAAACCAAGAAAACCGGCGGAATATTGAATTTTCCGACGACAATGCTCCTGATATCCTTCGAACAAAATAAGACCATAAACCGAACCTATTTTCCATGATCTATTCAATAGTACTATTTAATTGAATTAATAACCCTTAAAACAGGAAGTCCCAAAATTCCATCAAGAACATTCATATTCTTAAAACCCTAATTTAATAATTTGAAAATCAAACTCAAATTTAACCCTGTTATTGAACTCAGTTTTTTGACATATAATATACCAAATTGACCAGAAAATTATTATCTACATGATTATGCCATCAAATCATATCAAAAACAACAAGAACAAAAATCCATATTTTAATCCATAATTAATTCAAAATAAAATAATTAAATCAGAAAAATACCTTGATTTTTGGGCAAAAACAAATGGTTAATTCGGAAAGAAGATCTCGAGAGCTTCATTTTGATATATTACAAGACTGAATCGGAGTTTGGTAATGCCTTCGTTCGTGTGTTTGATTCTCAAGAACGCGATATTAATTCGACATTTTCTCTGTATTTTATGGGATTTTACTGACTGATTATGATTATACCAATAAAATGGAATAATAAAAGGGCTATATATATTTTTGGAATATTGGTTCATTTTGTATCATTTTAGATCGTTAAATTAGTTACTTAGCCGCTAAATAATTGCAAAAACGATCCAATTTGATACCGTATTGGATAATTATCTAAATCGGGCTTCTTATAAAATACTATATATGAGAATAACATAATAATTTCCTGTCTTTCGAGGATACCGGCGGCTTCGCCGGACAACGGCGAGCTGCGTTCTTGGACCACCACGGTTATTTGAACTCCGTTTTGATCTCTATTCAATCCTAAACTGATTCCCAGGTTCGTCTCTGCTATCAGTTTCTTCCGTAATCAACACCTCGATTTCTCAGGCGAAAACCAAGAAAACCGGCGGAATATTGAATTTTCCGACGAGCATGCTCCTGATATCCTTCGAACAAAATAAGACCATAAACCGAACCTATTTTCCACGATCTATTCAATAGTACTATTTAATTGAATCAATAACCCTTAAAACAGAAAGTCCCAAAATTCAATCAAGAACATTCATATTCTTATAACCCTAATGTAATAATTCGAAAATCAAACTCAAATTTAACCGTGTTATTGAACTCAGTTTTTTGACATATAATATACCAAATTAACCAGAAAATTAGTATCTACAAGATTATGCCATCAAATCATATCAAAAACAGCAAGAACAAAAATTCATAATTTAATCCATGATTATTTCGAAATAAAATAATTAAATCAGAAAAATACCTTAATTTCTGGGCAAAAACAAATGGTTGATTCAGAAAGAAGATTTCGAGAGCTTCGTTTTGATATATTACACGCCTGAATCGGAGTTTGATAACGCCTTCGTTCATGTGTTTGATTCTCAAGAACGCGATATTAATTCGACATTTTCTCTGTATTTTATGGGATTTTACTGACTGATTATGATTATACGAATAAAATGAAATAATAAAAGGGCTATACATATTTTTGGAATATTGGTTCATTTTGGATCATTTTGGATTTTTAAATTTGTTACTGAGACGCTAAATAACTGCAAAAACGATCCAATTTGATACCGTATTGGATAATTATCCAAAACGGGCTTCTTCTAAAAAACAATATATGAGAATAACATAATAATATCCTGTCTTTCGAGGATACCGGCGGCTTCGCCGGACGCTGGCGAGCTGCGTTCTTGGACCACCACGGTTATTTGAACTCCGTTTTGATCTCTATTCAATCCTAAACTGATTCCCAGGTTCGTCTCTGCTATCAGTTTCTTCCCGTAATCAACACCTCGATTTCTCAGGCGAAAACCAAAAAAACCGGCGGAATATTTAATTTTCCGACGACAATGCTCGTGATATCCTTCGACCAAAATACGACCATAAACCGAACCTATTTTCCATGATCTATTCGATAGTACTATTTAATTGAATTAATAACCCTTAAAACAGGAAGTCCCAAAATTCAATCAAGAATATTCATATTCTTAAAACCCTAATTTAATAATTTGAAAATCAAACTCAAATTTAACCCTGTTATTGAACTCAGTTTTTTGACATATAATATACCAAATTGACCAAAAAATTGTTATCTACATGATTATGCCATCAAATCATATCAAAAACAGCAAGAACAAAAATCCATATTTTAATCCATAATTAATTCAAAATAAAATAATTAAATCAGAAAAATACCTTGATTTTTGGGCAAAAACAAATGGTTGATTCAGAAAGAAGATCTTGAGAGCTTCGTTTTTATATATTACACGCCTGAATCGGATTTTGGTAACGCCTTCGTTCGTGTGTTTGATTCTCAAGAACGCGATATTAATTCGACATTTTCTCTGTATTTTACGGGATTTTACTGACTGATTATGATTATACCAATAAAATGGAATAATAAAAGGGCTATATATATTTTTGGAATATTGGTTCATTTTGGATCATTTTGGATCGTTAAATTAGTTACTTAGCCGCTAAATAATTGCAAAAACGATCCAATTTGATACCGTATTGGATAATTATCTAAACCGGGCTTCTTATAAAATACTATATATTAGAATAACATAATAATATCCTGTCTTTCGAGGATACCGGCGGCTTCACCAGACAACAGCGAGCTGCGTTCTTGGACCACCACGGTTATTTGAACTCCGTTTTGATCTCTATTCAATCCTAAACTGATTCCCAGGTTCGTCTTTGCTATCAGTTTCTTCCCGTAATCAACACCTCGATTTCTCAGGCAAAAACCAAGAAAACCGGCAGAATATTGAATTTTCCGACGAGCATGCTCCTGATATCTTTCGAAAAAATAAGACCATAAACCGAACCTATTTTCCACGATCTATTCAATAGTACTATTTAATTGAATTAATAGCCCTTAAAACAGAAAGTCCCAAAATTCAATCAAGAACATTCATATTCTTAAAACCCTAATTTAATAATTTGAAAATCAAACTCAAATTTAACCCTGTTATTGAACTCAGTTTTTTGACATATAATATACCAAATTGACCAGAAAATTTGTTATCTACATGATTATGCCATCAAATCATATAAAAAACAGCAAGAACAAAAATCCAAATTTTAATCCATAATTAATTCAAAATAAAATAATTAAATCAGAAAAATACCTTGATTTTTGGGCAAAAACAAATGGTTAATTCAGAAAGAAGATTTCGAGAGCTTTGTTTTGATATATTACACGCCTGAATCGGAGTTTGATAATGCCTTCGTTCATGTGTTTGATTCTCAAGAACGCGATATTAATTCGACATTTTCTCTGTATTTTACGGGATTTTACTGAATGATTATGAATATACGAATAAAATGAAATAATAAAAGGGCTATACATATTTTTGGAATATTGGTTCATTTTGGATCGTTTTGGATTTTTAAATTTGTTACTTAGACGCTAAATAACTACAAAACGATCCAATTTGATACCGTATTGGATAATTATCCAAACCGGGCTTCTTATAAAAAACAATATATGAGAATAACATAATAATATCCTATCTTTCGAGGATACCAGCGGCTTCGCCGGAAGCTGGCGAGCTGCGTTCTTGGACCACCACGGTTATTTGAACTCTGTTTTGATCTCTATTCAATCCTAAACTGATTCCCAGGTTCGTCTCTGCTATCAGTTTCTTCCCGTAATCAACACCTCGATTTCTCAGGCGAAAACCAAGAAACCGGCGGAATATTGAATTTTCCGACGACAATGCTCCTGATATCCTTCGAACAAAATAAGACCATAAACCGAACCTATTTTCCATGATCTATTCAATAGTACTATTTAATTGAATTAATAACCCTTAAAACAGGAAGTCCCAAAATTCCATCCAGAACATTCATATTCTTAAAACCCTAATTTAATAATTTGAAAATCAAACTCAAATTTAACCCTGTTATTGAACTCAGTTTTTTGACATATAATATACCAAATTGACCAGAAAATTATTATCTACATGATTATGCCATCAAATCATATCAAAAACAGCAAGAACAAAAATCCATATTTTAATCCATAATTAATTCAAAATAAAATAATTAAATCAGAAAAATACCTTGATTTTTGGGCAAAAACAAATGGTTGATTCAGAAAGAAGATCTTGAGAGCTTCGTTTTTATATATTACACGCCTGAATCGGATTTTGGTAACGCCTTCGTTCGTGTGTTTGATTCTCAAGAACGCGATATTAATTCGACATTTTCTCTGTATTTTACGGGATTTTACTGACTGATTATGATTATACCAATAAAATGGAATAATAAAAGGGCTATATATATTTTTGGAATATTGGTTCATTTTGGATCATTTTGGATCATTAAATTAGTTACTTAGCCGCTAAATAATTGCAAAAACGATCCAATTTGATACCGTATTGGATAATTATCTAAACCGGGCTTCTTATAAAATACTATATATTAGAATAACATAATAATATCCTGTCTTTCGAGGATACCGGCGGCTTCACCAGACAACGGCGAGCTGCGTTCTTGGACCACCACGGTTATTTGAACTCCGTTTTGATCTCTATTCAATCCTAAACTGATTCCCAGGTTCGTCTTTGCTATCAGTTTCTTCCCGTAATCAACACCTCGATTTCTCAGGCAAAAACCAAGAAAATCGGCAGAATATTGAATTTTCCGACGAGCATGCTCCTGATATCTTTCGAAAAAATAAGACCATAAACCGAACCTATTTTCCACGATCTATTCAATAGTACTATTTAATTGAATTAATAGCCCTTAAAACAGAAAGTCCTAAAATTCAATCAAGAACATTCATATTCTTAAAACCCTAATTTAATAATTTGAAAATCAAACTCAAATTTAACCCTGTTATTGAACTCAGTTTTTTGACATATAATATACCAAATTGACCAGAAAATTTGTTATCTACATGATTATGCCATCAAATCATATCAAAAACAGCAAGAACAAAAATCCAAATTTTAATCCATAATTAATTCAAAATAAAATAATTAAATCAGAAAAATACCTTGATTTTTGGGCAAAAACAAATGGTTAATTCAGAAAGAAGATTTCGAGAGCTTTGTTTTGATATATTACACGCCTGAATCGGAGTTTGATAATGCCTTCGTTCATGTGTTTGATTCTCAAGAACGCGATATTAATTCGACATTTTCTCTGTATTTTACGGGATTTTACTGAATGATTATGAATATACGAATAAAATGAAATAATAAAAGGGCTATACATATTTTTGGAATATTGGTTCATTTTGGATCGTTTTGGATTTTTAAATTTGTTACTTAGACGCTAAATAACTACAAAAACGATCCAATTTGATACCGTATTGGATAATTATCCAAACCGGGCTTCTTATAAAAAAAAATATGAGAATAACATAATAATATCCTATCTTTCGAGGATACCAGCGGCTTCGCCGGAAGCTGGCGAGCTGCGTTCTTGGACCACCACGGTTATTTGAACTCTGTTTTGATCTCTATTCAATCCTAAACTGATTCCCAGGTTCGTCTCTGCTATCAGTTTCTTCCCGTAATCAACACCTCGATTTCTCAGGCGAAAACCAAGAAAACCGGCGGAATATTGAATTTTCCGACGACAATGCTCCTGATATCCTTCGAACAAAATAAGACCATAAACCGAACCTATTTTCCATGATCTATTCAATAGTACTATTTAATTGAATTAATAACCCTTAAAACAGGAAGTCCCAAAATTCCATCCAGAACATTCATATTCTTAAAACCCTAATTTAATAATTTGAAAATCAAACTCAAATTTAACCCTGTTATTGAACTCAGTTTTTTGACATATAATATACCAAATTGACCAGAAAATTATTATCTACATGATTATGCCATCAAATCATATCAAAAACAGCAAGAACAAAAATCCATATTTTAATCCATAATTAATTCAAAATAAAATAATTAAATCAGAAAAATACCTTGATTTTTGGGCAAAAACAAATGGTTAATTCGGAAAGAAGATCTCGAGAGCTTCATTTTGATATATTACACGACTGAATCGGAGTTTGGTAACGCCTTCGTTCGTGTGTTTGATTCTCAAGAACGCGATATTAATTCGACATTTTCTCTGTATTTTACGGGATTTTACTGACTGATTATGATTATACCAATAAAATGGAATAATAAAAGGGCTATATATATTTTTGGAATATTGGTTCATTTTGTATCATTTTGGATCATTAAATTAGTTACTTAGCCGCTAAATAATTGCAAAAACGATCCAATTTGATATTGTATTGGATAATTATCTAAATCGGGCTTCTTATAAAATACTATATATGAGAATAACATAATAATATCCTGTCTTTCGAGGATACCGGCGGCTTCGCCGGACAACGGCGAGCTGCGTTCTTGGACCACCACGGTTATTTGAACTCCGTTTTGATCTCTATTCAATCCTAAACTGATTCCCAGGTTCGTCTCTGCTATCAGTTTCTTCCGTAATCAACACCTCGATTTCTCAGGCGAAAACCATGAAAACCGGCGGAATATTGAATTTTCCGACGAGCATGCTCCTGATATCCTTCGAACAAAATAAGACCATAAACCGAACCTATTTTCCACGATATATTCAATAGTACTATTTAATTGAATCAATAACCCTTAAAACAGAAAGTCCCAAAATTCAATCAAGAACATTCATATTCTTATAACCCTAATGTAATAATTCGAAAATCAAACTCAAATTTAACCGTGTTATTGAACTCAGTTTTTTGACATATAATATACCAAATTAACCAGAAAATTAGTATCTACAAGATTATGCCATCAAATCATATCAAAAACAGCAAGAACAAAAATTCATAATTTAATCCATGATTATTTCGAAATAAAATAATTAAATCAGAAAAATACCTTGATTTCTGGGCAAAAACAAATGGTTGATTCAGAAAGAAGATTTTGAGAGCTTCGTTTTGATATATTACACGCCTGAATCGGAGTTTGATAACGCCTTCGTTCATGTGTTTGATTCTCAAGAACGCGATATTAATTCGACATTTTCTCTGTATTTTATGGGATTTTACTGACTGATTATGATTATACGAATAAAATGAAATAATAAAAGGGCTATACATATTTTTGGAATATTGGTTCATTTTGGATCGTTTTGGATTTTTAAATTTGTTACTGAGACGCTAAATAACTGCAAAAACGATCCAATTTGATACCGTATTGGATAATTATCCAAACCGGGCTTCTTCTAAAAAATAATATATGAGAATAACATAATAATATCCTGTCTTTCGAGGATACCGGCGGCTTCGCCGGACGCTGGCGAGCTGCGTTCTTGGACCACCACGGTTATTTGAACTCCGTTTTGATCTCTATTCAATCCTAAACTGATTCCCAGGTTCGTCTCTGCTATCAGTTTCTTCCCGTAATTAACACCTCGATTTCTCAGGCGAAAACCAAGAAAACCGGTGGAATATTTAATTTTCCGACGACAATGCTCCTGATATCCTTCGACCAAAATACGACCATAAACCGAACCTATTTTCCATGATCTATTCAATAGTACTATTTAATTGAATTAATAACCCTTAAAACAGGAAGTCCCAAAATTCAATCAAGAATATTCATATTCTTAAAACCCTAATTTAATAATTTGAAAATCAAACTCAAATTTAACCCTGTTATTGAACTCAGTTTTTTGACATATAATATACCAAATTGACCAGAAAATTGTTATCTACATGATTATGCCATCAAATCATATCAAAAACAGCAAGAACAAAAATCCATATTTTAATCCATAATTAATTCAAAATAAAATAATTAAATCAGAAAAATACCTTGATTTTTGGGCAAAAACAAATGGTTGATTCAGAAAGAAGATCTTGAGAGCTTCGTTTTTATATATTACACGCCTGAATCGGATTTTGGTAACGCCTTCGTTCGTGTGTTTGATTCTCAAGAACGCGATATTAATTCGACATTTTCTCTGTATTTTACGGGATTTTACTGACTGATTATGATTATACCAATAAAATGGAATAATAAAAGGGCTATACATATTTTTGGAATATTGGTTCATTTTGGATCGTTTTGGATTTTTAAATTTGTTACTTAGACGCTAAATAACTGCAAAAATGATCCAATTTGATACCGTATTGGATAATTATCCAAACCGGGCTTCTTATAAAAAATAATATATGAGAATAACATAATAATATCCTGTCTTTCGAGGATACCGTCGACTTCGCCGGAAGCTGGCGAGCTGCATTCTTGGACCACCACGGTTATTTGAACTCCGTTTTGATCTCTATTCAATCCTAAACTGATTCCCAGGTTAGTCTCTGCTATCAGTTTCTTCCCGTAATCAACACCTCGATTTCTCAGGCGAAAACCAAGAAAACCGGCGGAATATTTAATTTTCCGACGACAATGCTCCTGATATCCTTCGAACAAAATAAGACCATAAACCGAACCTATTTTCCATGATCTATTCAATAGTACTGTTTAATTGAATTAATAACCCTTAAAACAGGAAGTCCCAAAATTCAATCAAGAACATTCATATTCTTATAACCCTAATTTAATAATTCGACAATCAAACTCAAATTTAACCCTCTTATTGAACTCAGTTTTTTGACATATAATATACCAAATTGACCAGAAAATTATTATCTACATGATTATGCCATCAAATCATATCAAAAACTGCAAGAACAAAATTCCATAATTTAATCCATAATTAATTCGAAATAAAATAATTAAATCAGAAAAATACCTTGATTTCTGGGAAAAAACAAATGGTTGATTCAGAAAGAAGATTTCGAGAGCTTCGTTTTGATATATTACACGCCTGAATCGGAGTTTGATAACGCCTTCGTTCATGTGTTTGATTCTCAAGAACGCGATATTAATTTGACATTTTCTCTGTATTTTACGGGATTTTACTGACTGATTATGATTATACGAATAAAATGAAATAATAAAAGGGCTATATATTTTTGGAATATTGGTTCATTTTGGATCGTTTTGGATCGTTAAATTAGTTACTTAGCCGCTAAATAACTGCAAAAACGATCCAATTTGATACCGTATTGGATAATTATCCAAACCGGGCTTCTTATAAAAAACTATATATGAGAAAAACATAATAATATCCTGTCTTTTGAGGATACCGACGGCTTCGCCGGACGCCAGCGAGCTGCGTTTCTGGACCACCACGGTTATTTGAACTCCGTTTTGATCTCTATTCAATCCTAGACTGATTTCTAGGTTCGTCTCTACTATCAGTTTCTTCCCGTAATTAACACCACGATTTCTCCGGTGAAAACCATGAAAACCGGCGGAATATTGAATTTTCTGACGAGCATTCTCCTGATATCCTTCGAACAAAATAGGACCATAAATCGAACCTATTTGCCACGATCTATTCAATAGTACTATTTAATTGAATCAATAGCCCTTAAAACAAAAAGTCCTAAAATTCAATCAAGAACATTCATATTCTTAAAACCCTAATTTAATAATTTGAAAATCAAACTCAAATTTAACCCTGTTATTGAACTCAGTTTTTTGACATATAATATACCAAATTGACCAGAAAATTATTATCTATGATTATGCCATCAAATTATATCAAAAATAGCAAGAACAAAAATCCAAATTTTAATCCATAATTAATTCAAAATAAAATAATTAAATCAGAAAAATACCTTAATTTTTTGGCAAAAACAAATGGTTGATTCAGAAAGAAGATTTCGAGAGATTTGTTTTGATACATTACACGCCTGAATCGGAGTTTGATAATGCCTTCGTTCATGTGTTTGATTCTCAAGAACGCGATATTAAGTCGACATTTTCTCTGTATTTTAAGGGATTTTACTGACTGATTATGAATATACGAATAAAATGAAATAATAAAAGGGCTATACATATTTTTGGAATATTGGTTCATTTTGGATCGTTTTGGATTTTTAAATTTGTTACTTAGACGCTAAATAACTGCAAAAACGATCCAATTTGATACCGTATTGGATAATTATCCAAACCGGGCTTCTTATAAAAAACAATATATGAGAATAACATAATAATATCTTGTCTTTCGAGGATACCGTCGACTTCGCCGGAAGCTGGCGAGCTGCATTCTTGGACCACCACGGTTATTTGAACTCCGTTTTGATCTCTATTCAATCCTAAACTGATTCCCAGGTTAGTCTCTGCTATCAGTTTCTTCTTGTAATCAACACCTCGATTTCTCAGGCGAAAACCAAGAAAACCGGCGGAATATTGAATTTTCCGACGACAATGCTCCTGATATCCTTCGAACAAAATAAGACCATAAACCGAACCTATTTTCCATTATCTATTCAATAGTACTATTTAATTGAATTAATAACCCTTAAAACATGAAGTCCCAAAATTCAATCAAGAACATTCATATTCTTATAACCCTAATTTAATAATTCGACAATCAAACTCAAATTTAACCCTCTTTTTGAACTCAGTTTTTTGACATATAATATACCAAATTGACCAGAAAATTATTATCTACATGATTATGCCATCAAATCATATCAAAAACTGCAAGAACAAAATTCCATAATTTAATCCATAATTAATTCGAAATAAAATAATTAAATCAGAAAAATACCTTGATTTCTGGGAAAAAACAAATGGTTGATTCAGAAAGAAGATTTCGAGAGCTTCGTTTTGATATATTACACGCCTGAATCGGAGTTTGATAACGCCTTCGTTCATGTGTTTGATTCTCAAGAACGCGATATTAATTTGACATTTTCTCTGTATTTTACGGGATTTTACTGACTGATTATGATTATACGAATAAAATGAAATAATAAAAGGGCTATATATTTTTGGAATATTGGTTCATTTTGGATCGTTTTGGATCGTTAAATTAGTTACTTAGCCGCTAAATAACTGCAAAAACGATCCAATTTGATACCGTATTGGATAATTATCCAAACCGGGCTTCTTATAAAAAACTATATATGAGAAAAACATAATAATATCCTGTCTTTTGAGGATACCGACGGCTTCGCCGGACGCCAGCGAGCTGCGTTTCTGGACCACCACGGTTATTTGAACTCCGTTTTGATCTCTATTCAATCCTAGACTGATTTCTAGGTTCGTCTCTACTATCAGTTTCTTCCCGTAATTAACACCACGATTTCTCCGGTGAAAACCATGAAAACCGGCGGAATATTGAATTTTCTGACGAGCATTCTCCTGATATCCTTCGAACAAAATAGGACCATAAATCGAACCTATTTGCCACGATCTATTCAATAGTACTATTTAATTGAATCAATAGCCCTTAAAACAAAAAGTCCTAAAATTCAATCAAGAACATTCATATTCTTAAAACCCTAATTTAATAATTTAAAAATCAAACTCAAATTTAACCCTGTTATTGAACTCAGTTTTTTGACATATAATATACCAAATTGACCAGAAAATTATTATCTATGATTATGCCATCAAATTATATCAAAAATAGCAAGAACAAAAATCCAAATTTTAATCCATAATTAATTCAAAATAAAATAATTAAATCAGAAAAATACCTTAATTTTTTGGCAAAAACAAATGGTTGATTCAGAAAGAAGATTTCGAGAGATTTGTTTTGATACATTACACGCCTGAATCGGAGTTTGATAATGCCTTCGTTCATGTGTTTGATTCTCAAGAACGCGATATTAAGTCGACATTTTCTCTGTATTTTAAGGGATTTTACTGACTGATTATGAATATACGAATAAAATGAAATAATAAAAGGGCTATACATATTTTTGGAATATTGGTTCATTTTGGATCGTTTTGGATTTTTAAATTTGTTACTTAGACGCTAAATAACTGCAAAAACGATCCAATTTGATACCGTATTGGATAATTATCCAAACCGGGCTTCTTATAAAAAACAATATATGAGAATAACATAATAATATCTTGTCTTTCGAGGATACCGTCGACTTCGCCGGAAGCTGGCGAGCTGCATTCTTGGACCACCACGGTTATTTGAACTCCGTTTTGATCTCTATTCAATCCTAAACTGATTCCCAGGTTAGTCTCTGCTATCAGTTTCTTCTTGTAATCAACACCTCGATTTCTCAGGCGAAAACCAAGAAAACCGGCGGAATATTGAATTTTCCGACGACAATGCTCCTGATATCCTTCGAACAAAATAAGACCATAAACCGAACCTATTTTCCATTATCTATTCAATAGTACTATTTAATTGAATTAATAACCCTTAAAACATGAAGTCCCAAAATTCAATCAAGAACATTCATATTCTTATAACCCTAATTTAATAATTCGACAATCAAACTCAAATTTAACCCTCTTTTTGAACTCAGTTTTTTGACATATAATATACCAAATTGACCAGAAAATTATTATCTACTTGATTATGCCATCAAATCATATCAAAAATAGCAAGAACAAAATTTCATAGTTTAATCCATAATTAATTCGAAATAAAATAATTAAATCAGAAAAATACCTTGATTTCTGGGAAAAAACAAATGGTTGATTCAGAAAGAAGATTCCGAGAGCTTCGTTTTAATATATTACACGCCTGAATCGGAGTTTGATAACGCCTTCGTTCATGTGTTTGATTCTCAAGAACGCGATATTAATTCGACATTTTCTCTGTATTTTACGGGATTTTACTGACTGATTATGATTATACGAATAAAATGAAATAATAAAAGGGCTATATATTTTTGGAATATTGGTTCATTTTGGATCGTTTTGGATCGTTAAATTAGTTACTTAGCAGCTAAATAACTGCAAAAACGATCCAATTTGATACCGTATTGGATAATTATCCAAACCGGGCTTCTTATAAAACACTATATATGAAAATAACATAATAATATCCTGTCTTTCGAGGATACCGCCGGCTTCGCCAGACGCCGGCGAGCTGCTTTCTTGGACCACCACAGTTATTTGAACTCCGTTTTGATCTCTATTCAATCCTAAACTGATTCCCAGGTTCCTCTCTGCTATCAGTTTCTTCCCGTAATCAACACCTCGATTTCTTCGGGGAAAACCAAGAAAACCGACGGAATTTTGAATTTTCCGACGAGCATGCTCCTGATATCCTTCGAACAAAATAAGACCGTAAACCGAACCTATTTTCCATGATCTATTCAATAGTACTATTTAATTGAATCAATAACCCTTAAAACAGAAAGTCCCAAAATTCAATCAAGAACATTCATATTCTTATAACCCTAATTTAACAATTCGAAAATCAAACTTAAATTTAACCCTGTTATTGAACTCAGTTTTTTGACATATAATATACCAAATTAACCAGAAAATTATTATCTACAAGATTATGCCATCAAACCATATCAAAAATAGCAAGAACAAAAATCCATAATTTAATCCATAATTATTTCGAAATAAAATAATTAAATCAGAAAAATACCTTGATTTCTGGGCAAAAACAAAAGGTTGATTCAGAAAGAAGATTTCGAGAGCTTCGTTTTCATATATTACACGCCTGAATCGGAGTTTGATAACGCCTTCATTTATGTGTTTGATTCTCAAGAACGCGATATTAATTCGACATTTTCTCTGTATTTTACGGGATTTTACTGACTAATTATGATTATACGAATAAAATGAATTAATAAAAGGGCTATACATATTTTTGGAATATTGGTTCATTTTGGATCGTTTTGGATTTTTAAATTTGTTACTCAGACGCTAAATAACTGCAAAAACGATCCAATTTGATACCGTATTGGATAAATTATCCAAACCGGGCTTCTTATAAAAAACTATATATGAGAATAACATAATAATATCCTGTCTTTCGAGGATACCAGTGGCTTCGCCGGACACTGGCGAGCTGCGTTATTGGACCACCACGGTTATTTGAACTCCGTTTTGATCTATATTCAATCCTAAACTGATTCCCAGGTTCGTCTCTGCTATCAGTTTCTTCCCGTAATCAACACCTCGATTTCTCAGGCGAAAACCAAGAAAACCGGCGGAATATTGAATTTTCCGACGAGCATCCTCCTGATATCCTTCGAACAAAATAAGACCATAAACCGAACCTATTTTCCATGATCTATACAATAGTACTATTTAATTGAATAAATAACCCTTAAAACAGAAAGTCCCAAAATTCAATCAAGAACATTCATATTCTTATAACCCTAATTTAACAATTCGAAAATCAAACTCAAATTTAACCCTGTTATTGAACTCAGTTTTTTGACATATAATATACCAAATTAACCAGAATATTATTATCTACAAGATTATGCCATCAAACCATATCAAAAATAGCAAGAACAAAAATCCATAATTTAATCCATAATTTTTTCGAAATAAAATAATTAAATCAGAAAAATACCTTGATTTCTGGGCAAAAACAAAAGGTTGATTCAGAAAAAAGATTTCGAGAGCTTCGTTTTCAAATATTACACGCCTGACTCGGAGTTTGATAACGCCTTCGTTCGTGTGTTTGATTCTCAAGAACGCGATATTAATTCAACATTTTCTCTGTATTTTACGGGATTTTACTAACTAATTATGATTATACGAATAAAATGAATTAATAAATGGGCTATACATATTTTTGGAATATTGGTTCATTTTGGATCGTTTTGGATTTTTAAATTTGTTACTCAAACGCTAAATAACTGCAAAAACGATCCAATTTGATACTGTATTGGATAAATTATCCAAACCGGGCTTCTTATAAAAAACTATATATGAGAATAACATAATAATATCCTGTCTTTCGAGGATACCGGTGGCTTGGCCGGACACTGGCGAGCTGCGTTATTGGACCACCACGGTTATTTGAACTCCGTTTTGATCTATATTCAATCCTAAACTGATTCCTAGGTTAGTCTCTGCTATCAGTTTCTTCCCGTAATCAACACCTCGATTTCTCAGGAGAAAACCAAGAAAACCGGCGGAATATTGAATTTTCCGACGACAATGCTCCTGATATCCTTCGAACAAAATAAGACCATAAACCGAACCTATTTTCCATGATCTATTCAATAGTACTATTTAATTGAATTAATAACCCTTAAAACAGGAAGTCCCAAAATTCAATCAAGAACATTCATATTCTTATAACCCTAATTTAATAATTCGACAATCAAACTCAAATTTAACCCTCTTTTTGAACTCAGTTTTTTGACATATAATATACCAAATTGACCAGAAAATTATTATCTACATGATTATGCCATCAAATCATATCAAAAATAGCAAGAACAAAATTCCATAATTTAATCCATAATTAATTCGAAATAAAATAATTAAATCAGAAAAATACCTTGATTTCTGGGAAAAAACAAATGGTTGATTCAGAAAGAAGATTTCGAGAGCTTCGTTTTAATATATTACACGCCTGAATCGGAGTTTGATAACGCCTTCGTTCATGTGTTTGATTCTCAAGAACGCGATATTAATTCGACATTTTCTCTGTATTTTACGGGATTTTACTGACTGATTATGATTATACGAATAAAATGAAATAATAAAAGGGCTATATATTTTTGGAATATTGGTTCATTTTGGATCGTTTTGGATCGTTAAATTAGTTACTTAACCGCTAAATAACTGCAAAAACGATCCAATTTGATACCGTATTGGATAATTATCCAAACCGGGCTTCTTATAAAACACTATATATGAAAATAACACAATAATATCCTGTCTTTCGAGGATACCGGCGGCTTCGCCGGACGCTGGCGAGCTGCGTTCTTGGACCACCACAGTTATTTGAACTCCGTTTTGATCTCTATTCAATCCTAAACTGATTCCCAGGTTCGTCTCTGCTATCAGTTTCTTCCTGTAATCAACACCTCGATTTCTCAGGCGAAAACCAAGAAAACCGGCGGAATATTGAATTTTCCGACGATAATGCTCCTGATATCCTTCGAACAAAATACGACCATAAACCGAACCTATTTTCCATGATCTATTCAATAGTACTATTTAATTGAATTAATAACCCTTAAAACAGGAAGTCCCAAAATTCAATCAAGAATATTCATATTCTTAAAACCCTAATTTAATAATTTGAAAATCAAACTAAAATTTAACCCTGTTATTGAACTCAGTTTTTTGACATATAATATACCAAATTGACCAGAAAATTATTATCTACATGATTATGCCATCAAATCATATCAAAAACAGCAAGAACAAAAATCCATATTTTAATCCATAATTAATTCAAAATAAAATAATTAAATCATAAAAATACCTTGATTTTTGGGCAAAAAAATGATTGATTCAGAAAGAAGATCTCGAGAGCTTCGTTTTGATATATTACACGCCTGAATTGGAGTTTGATAACGCCTTCGTTCGTGTGTTTGATTCTCAAGAACGCGATATTAATTCGACATTTTCTCTGTATTTTACGGGATTTTACTGACTGATTATGATTATAGCAATAAAATGAAATAATAAAAGGGTTATATATATTTTTGGAATATTGGTTCATTTTGGATCATTTTGGATAGTTAAATTAGTTACTTAGCCGCTAAATAACTGCAAAAACGATCCAATTTGATACCGTATTGGATAATTATCTAAACCGGGCTTCTTATAAAATACTATATATGAGAATAACATAATATTATCCTTTCTTTCGAGGATACCGGCGGCTTCGCCGGACAACGGCGAGCTGCGTTCTTGGACCACCACGGTTATTTCAACTCCGTTTTGATCTATATTCAATCCTAAACTGATTCCCAGGTTCGTGTCTGCTATCAGTTTCTTCCCGTAATCAACACCTCGATTTCTCAGGCCAAAACCAAGAAAACCGGCGGAATATTGAATTTTCCGACGAGCATGCTCCTGATATCTTTCGAAAAAAATAAGACCATAAACCGAACCTATTTTCCACGATCTATTCAATAGTACTATTTAATTGAATCAATATCCCTTAAAACAGAAAGTCCAAAATTCAATCAAGAACATTCATATTCTTAAAACTCTAATTTAATAATTCGAAAATCAAACTCAAATTTAACCCTGTTATTGAACTCAGTTTTTTGACATATAATATACCAAATTGACCAGAAAATTATTATCTACATGATTATGCCATGAAATCATATCAAAAACAGCAAGAACAAAAATCCATATTTTAATCCATAATTAATTCAAAATAAAATAATTAAATCAGAAAAATACCTTGATTTTTGGGCAAAAACAAATGTTTGATTAAGAAAGAAGATCTCGAGAGCTTCGTTTTGATATATTACACGCCTGAATCAGAGTTTGATAACGCCTTCGTTCGTGTGTTTGATTCTCAAGAACGCGATATTAGTTCTACATTTTCTCTGTATTTTACGGGATTTTACTGACTGATTATGATTATACCAATAAAATGGAATAGTAAAAGGGCTATATATATTTTTGGAATATTGGTTCATTTTGGATCATTTTGGATAGTTAAATTAGTTACTTAGCCGCTAAATAACTGCAAAAACGATCCAATTTGATACCGTATTGGATAATTATCTAAACCGGGCTTCTTATAAAACACTATATGAGAATAACATAATAATATCCTGTCTTTCGAGGATACCGGTGGCTTCGCCGGACGCCGGCGAGCTGCGTTCTTGGACCATCACGGTTATTTGAACTCCGTTTTGATCTCTATTCAATCCTAAACTGATTCCCAGGTTCGTCTTTGCTATCAGTTTCTTCCCGTAATCAACACCTCGATTTCTCCGGGGAAAACCAAGAAAACCGGCGGAATATTGAATTTTCCGACGAGCATGCTCCTGATATCCTTCGAACAAAATAAGATCATAAACCGAACCTATTTTCCATGATCTATTCAATAGTACTATTTAATTGAATCAATAACCCTTAAAACAGAAAGTCCCAAAATTCAATCAAGAACATTCATATTCTTATAACCCTAATTTAATAATTCGAAAATCAAACTCAAATTTAACCCTGTTATTGAACTCAGTTTTTTGACATATAATATACCAAATTGACAAGAAAGTTATTATCTACATGATTATGCCATCAAATCATATCAAAAACAGTAAGAACAAAAATCAAGAACAAAATAAGACCATAAACCGAACCTATTTTCCAAGATCTATTCAATAGTACTATTTAATTGAATCAATAACCCTTAAAACAAAAAGTCCCAAAATTCAATCAAGAACATTCATATTCTTATAACCCTAATTTAATAATTCGAAAATCAAACTCAAATTTAACCCTGTTATTGAACTCAGTTTTTTGACATATAATATACCAAATTGACCAGAAAATTATTATCTACATGATTATGCCATCAAATCATATCAAAAACAGCAAGAACAAAAATCCATATTTTAATCCATAATTAATTCAAAATAAAATAATTAAATCAGAAAAATACCTTGATTTTTGGGCAAAAACAAATGGTTGATTCAGAAAGAAGATCTCGAGAGCTTCGTTTTGATATATTACACGCCTGAATCAGAGTTTGATAACGCCTTCGTTCGTGTGTTTGATTCTCAGGAACGCGATATTAATTCGACATTTTCTCTGTATTTTACGGGATTTTACTGACTGATTATGATTATACCAATAAAATGGAATAGTAAAAGGGCTATATATATTTTTGGAATATTGGTTCATTTTTGATCGTTTTGGATCGTTAAATTAGTTACTTAGCCGCTAAATAACTGCAAAAACGATCCAATTTGATACCGTATTGGATAATTATCCAAACCGGGCTTCTTATAAAACACTGTATATGAGAATAACATAATAATATCCTGTCTTTCGAGGATACCGGTGGCTTCGCCGGACGCCGGCGAGCTGCGTTCTTGGACCATCACGGTTATTTGAACTCCGTTTTGATCTCTATTCAATCCTAAACTGATTCCCAGGTTCGTCTTTGCTATCAGTTTCTTCCCGTAATCAACACCTCGATTTCTCCGGGGAAAACCAAGAAAACCGGCGGAATATTGAATTTTCCGACGAGCATGCTCCTGATATCCTTCGAACAAAATAAGATCATAAACCGAACCTATTTTCCATGATCTATTCAATAGTACTATTTAATTGAATCAATAACCCTTAAAACAGAAAGTCCCAAAATTCAATCAAGAACATTCATATTCTTATAACCCTAATTTAATAATTCGAAAATCAAACTCAAATTTAACCCTGTTATTGAACTCAGTTTTTTGACATATAATATACCAAATTGACAAGAAAATTATTATCTACATGATTATGCCATCAAATCATATCAAAAACAGTAAGAACAAAAATCAAGAACAAAATAAGACCATAAACCGAACCTATTTTCCAAGATCTATTCAATAGTACTATTTAATTGAATCAATAACCCTTAAAACAAAAAGTCCCAAAATTCAATCAAGAACATTCATATTCTTATAACCCTAATTTAATAATTCGAAAATCAAACTCAAATTTAACACTGTTATTGAACTCAGTTTTTTGACATATAATATACCAAATTGACCAGAAAATTATTATCTACATGATTATGCCATCAAATCATATCAAAAACAGCAAGAACAAAAATCCATATTTTAATCCATAATTAATTCAAAATAAAATAATTAAATCAGAAAAATACCTTGATTTTTGGGCAAAAACAAATGGTTGATTCAGAAAGAAGATCTCGAGAGCTTCGTTTTGATATATTACACGCCTGAATCAGAGTTTGATAACGCCTTCGTTCGTGTGTTTGATTCTCAGGAACGCGATATTAATTAGACATTTTCTCTGTATTTTACGGGATTTTACTGACTGATTATGATTATACCAATAAAATGGAATAGTAAAAGGGCTATATATATTTTTGGAATATTGGTTCATTTTTGATCGTTTTGGATCGTTAAATTAGTTAGTTAGCCGCTAAATAACTGCAAAAACGATCCAATTTGATACCGTATTGGATAATTATCCAAACCGGGCTTCTTATAAAACACTGTATATGAGAATAACATAATAATATCCTGTCTTTCGAGGATACCGGTGGCTTCGCCGGACGCCGGCGAGCTGCGTTCTTGGACCATCACGGTTATTTGAACTCCGTTTTGATCTCTATTCAATCCTAAACTGATTCCCAGGTTCGTCTTTGCTATCAGTTTCTTCCCGTAATCAACACCTCGATTTTTCCGGGGAAAACCAAGAAAACCGGCGGAATATTGAATTTTCCGACGAGCATGCTCCTGATATCCTTCGAACAAAATAAGATCATAAACCGAACCTATTTTCCATGATCTATTCAATAGTACTATTTAATTGAATCAATAACCCTTAAAACAGAAAGTCCCAAGATTCAATCAAGAACATTCATATTCTTATAACCCTAATTTAATAATTCGAAAATCAAACTCAAATTTAACCCTGTTATTGAACTCAGTTTTTTGACATATAATATACCAAATTGACCAGAAAATTATTATCTACTTGATTATGCCATCAAATCATATCAAAAACAGTAAGAACAAAAATCAAGAACAAAATAAGACCATAAACCGAACCTATTTTCCAAGATCTATTCAATAGTACTATTTAATTGAATCAATAACCCGTAAAACAAAAAGTCCCAAAATTCAATCAAGAACAGTCATATTCTTATAACCCTAATTTAATAATTCGAAAATCAAACCTAAATTTAACCCTGTTATTGAACTCAGTTTTTTGACATATAATATACCAAATTGACCAGAAAATTATTATCTACATGATTATGCCATCAAATCATATCAAAAACAGCAAGAACAAAAATCCATATTTTAATCCATAATTAATTCAAAATAAAATTATTAAATCAGAAAAATACCTTGATTTTTGGGCAAAAACAAATGGTTGATTCAGAAAGAAGATCTCGAGAGCTTCGTTTTGATATATTACACGCCTGAATCAGAGTTTGATAACGCCTTCGTTCGTGTGTTTGATTCTCAGGAACGCGATATTAATTCGACATTTTCTCTGTATTTTACGGGATTTTACTGACTGATTATGATTATACCAATAAAATGGAATAGTAAAAGGGCTATATATATTTTTGGAATATTGGTTCATTTTTGATCGTTTTGGATCGTTAAATTAGTTACTTAGCCGCTAAATAACTGCAAAAACGATCCAATTTGATACCGTATTGGATAATTATCCAAACCGGGCTTCTTATAAAACACTATATATGAGAATAACATAATAATATCCTGTCTTTCGAGGATACCGGTGGCTTCGCCGGACGCCGGCGAGCTGCGTTCTTAGACCACCACGGTTATTTCAACTCCGTTTTGATCTATATTCAATCCTAAACTGATTCCCAGGTTCGTGTCTGCTATCAGTTTCTTCCTGTAATCAACACCTCGATTTCTCAGGCGAAAACCAAGAAAACCGGCGGATGCGTTCTTAGACCACCACGGTTATTTCAACTCCGTTTTGATCTATATTCAATCCTAAACTGATTCCCAGGTTCGTGTCTGCTATCAGTTTCTTCCTGTAATCAACACCTCGATTTTTCAGGCGAAAACCAAGAAAACCGGCGGAATATTGAATTTTCCGACGAGCATGCTCCTGATATCTTTCGAAAAAAATAAGACCATAAACCGAACCTATTTTCCACGATCTATTCAATAGTACTATTTAATTGAATCAATATCCCTTAAAACAGAAAGTCCCAAAATTCAATCAAGAACATTCATATTCTTAAAACTCAAATTTAATAATTCGAAAATCAAACTCAAATTTAACCCTGTTATTGAACTCAGTTTTTTGACATATAATATACCAAATTGACCAGAAAATTATTATCTACATGATTATGCCATCAAATCATATCAAAAACAGCAAGAACAAAAATCCATATTTTAATCCATAATTAATTCAAAATAAAATAATTAAATCAGAAAAATACCTTGATTTTTGGGCAAAAACAAATGGTTGATTCAGAAAGAAGATCTCGAGAGCTTCGTTTTGATATATTACACGCCTGAATCAGAGTTTGATAACGCCTTCGTTCGTGTGTTTGATTCCCAGGAACGCGATATTAATTCGACATTTTCTCTGTATTTTACGGGATTTTACTGACTGATTATGATTATACCAATAAAATGGAATAGTAAAAGGGCTATATATATTTTTGGAATATTGGTTCATTTTTGATCGTTTTGGATCGTTAAATTAGTCACTTAGCCGCTAAATAACTGCATAAATGATCCAATTTGATACCGTATTGGATAATTATCCAAACCGGGCTTCTTATAAAACACTATATATGAGAATAACATAATAATATCCTGTCTTTCGAGGATACTGGTGGCTTCGCCGGACGCCGGCGAGCTGCGTTCTTGGACCATCACGGTTATTTGAACTCCGTTTTGATCTCTATTCAATCCTAAACTGATTCCCAGGTTCGTCTTTGCTATCAGTTTCTTCCCGTAATCAACACCTCGATTTCTCCGGGGAAAACCAAGAAAACCGGCGGAATATTGAATTTTCCGACGAGCATGCTCCTGATATCCTTCGAACAAAATAAGATCATAAACCGAACCTATTTTCCATGATCTATTCAATAGTACTATTTAATTGAATCAATAACCCTTAAAACAGAAAGTCCCAAAATTCAATCAAGAACATTCATATTCTTATAACCCTAATTTAATAATTCGAAAATCAAACTCAAATTTAACCCTGTTATTGAACTCAGTTTTTTGACATATAATATACCAAATTGACAAGAAAATTATTATCTACATGATTATGCCATCAAATCATATCAAAAACAGTAAGAACAAAAATCAAGAACAAAATAAGACCATAAACCGAACCTATTTTCCAAGATCTATTCAATAGTACTATTTAATTGAATCAATAACCCTTAAAACAAAAAGTCCCAAAATTCAATCAAGAACATTCATATTCTTATAACCCTAATTTAATAATTCGAAAATCAAACTCAAATTTAACCCTGTTATTGAACTCAGTTTTTTGACATATAATATACCAAATTGACCAGAAAATTATTATCTACATGATTATGCCATCAAATCATATCAAAAACAGCAAGAACAAAAATCCATATTTTAATCCATAATTAATTCAAAATAAAATAATTAAATCATAAAAATACCTTGATTTTTGGGCAAAAAAATGATTGATTCAGAAAGAAGATCTCGAGAGCTTCGTTTTGATATATTACACGCCTGAATTGGAGTTTGATAACGCCTTCGTTCGTGTGTTTGATTCTCAAGAACGCGATATTAATTCGACATTTTCTCTGTATTTTACGGGATTTTACTGACTGATTATGATTATAGCAATAAAATGAAATAATAAAAGGGTTATATATATTTTTGGAATATTGGTTCATTTTGGATCATTTTGGATAGTTAAATTAGTTACTTAGCCGCTAAATAACTGCAAAAACGATCCAATTTGATACCGTATTGGATAATTATCTAAACCGGGCTTCTTATAAAATACTATATATGAGAATAACATAATATTATCCTTTCTTTCGAGGATACCGGCGGCTTCGCCGGACAACGGCGAGCTGCGTTCTTGGACCACCACGGTTATTTCAACTCCGTTTTGATCTATATTCAATCCTAAACTGATTCCCAGGTTCGTGTCTGCTATCAGTTTCTTCCCGTAATCAACACCTCGATTTCTCAGGCCAAAACCAAGAAAACCGGCGGAATATTGAATTTTCCGACGAGCATGCTCCTGATATCTTTCGAAAAAAATAAGACCATAAACCGAACCTATTTTCCACGATCTATTCAATAGTACTATTTAATTGAATCAATATCCCTTAAAAAAGAAAGTCCAAAATTCAATCAAGAACATTCATATTCTTAAAACTCTAATTTAATAATTCGAAAATCAAACTCAAATTTAACCCTGTTATTGAACTCAGTTTTTTGACATATAATATACCAAATTGACCAGAAAATTATTATCTACATGATTATGCCATGAAATCATATCAAAAACAGCAAGAACAAAAATCCATATTTTAATCCATAATTAATTCAAAATAAAATAATTAAATCAGAAAAATACCTTGATTTTTGGGCAAAAACAAATGTTTGATTAAGAAAGAAGATCTCGAGAGCTTCGTTTTGATATATTACACGCCTGAATCAGAGTTTGATAACGCCTTCGTTCGTGTGTTTGATTCTCAAGAACGCGATATTAGTTCTACATTTTCTCTGTATTTTACGGGATTTTACTGACTGATTATGATTATACCAATAAAATGGAATAGTAAAAGGGCTATATATATTTTTGGAATATTGGTTCATTTTGGATCATTTTGGATAGTTAAATTAGTTACTTAGCCGCTAAATAACTGCAAAAACGATCCAATTTGATACCGTATTGGATAATTATCTAAACCGGGCTTCTTATAAAACACTATATATGAGAATAACATAATAATATCCTGTCTTTCGAGGATACCGGTGGCTTCGCCGGACGCCGGCGAGCTGCGTTCTTGGACCATCACGGTTATTTGAACTCCGTTTTGATCTCTATTCAATCCTAAACTGATTCCCAGGTTCGTCTTTGCTATCAGTTTCTTCCCGTAATCAACACCTCGATTTCTCCGGGGAAAACCAAGAAAACCGGCGGAATATTGAATTTTCCGACGAGCATGCTCCTGATATCCTTCGAACAAAATAAGATCATAAACCGAACCTATTTTCCATGATCTATTCAATAGTACTATTTAATTGAATCAATAACCCTTAAAACAGAAAGTCCCAAAATTCAATCAAGAACATTCATATTCTTATAACCCTAATTTAATAATTCGAAAATCAAACTCAAATTTAACCCTGTTATTGAACTCAGTTTTTTGACATATAATATACCAAATTGACAAGAAAGTTATTATCTACATGATTATGCCATCAAATCATATCAAAAACAGTAAGAACAAAAATCAAGAACAAAATAAGACCATAAACCGAACCTATTTTCCAAGATCTATTCAATAGTACTATTTAATTGAATCAATAACCCTTAAAACAAAAAGTCCCAAAATTCAATCAAGAACATTCATATTCTTATAACCCTAATTTAATAATTCGAAAATCAAACTCAAATTTAACCCTGTTATTGAACTCAGTTTTTTGACATATAATATACCAAATTGACCAGAAAATTATTATCTACATGATTATGCCATCAAATCATATCAAAAACAGCAAGAACAAAAATCCATATTTTAATCCATAATTAATTCAAAATAAAATAATTAAATCAGAAAAATACCTTGATTTTTGGGCAAAAACAAATGGTTGATTCAGAAAGAAGATCTCGAGAGCTTCGTTTTGATATATTACACGCCTGAATCAGAGTTTGATAACGCCTTCGTTCGTGTGTTTGATTCTCAGGAACGCGATATTAATTCGACATTTTCTCTGTATTTTACGGGATTTTACTGACTGATTATGATTATACCAATAAAATGGAATAGTAAAAGGGCTATATATATTTTTGGAATATTGGTTCATTTTTGATCGTTTTGGATCGTTAAATTAGTTACTTAGCCGCTAAATAACTGCAAAAACGATCCAATTTGATACCGTATTGGATAATTATCCAAACCGGGCTTCTTATAAAACACTGTATATGAGAATAACATAATAATATCCTGTCTTTCGAGGATACCGGTGGCTTCGCCGGACGCCGGCGAGCTGCGTTCTTGGACCATCACGGTTATTTGAACTCCGTTTTGATCTCTATTCAATCCTAAACTGATTCCCAGGTTCGTCTTTGCTATCAGTTTCTTCCCGTAATCAACACCTCGATTTCTCCGGGGAAAACCAAGAAAACCGGCGGAATATTGAATTTTCCGACGAGCATGCTCCTGATATCCTTCGAACAAAATAAGATCATAAACCGAACCTATTTTCCATGATCTATTCAATAGTACTATTTAATTGAATCAATAACCCTTAAAACAGAAAGTCCCAAAATTCAATCAAGAACATTCATATTCTTATAACCCTAATTTAATAATTCGAAAATCAAACTCAAATTTAACCCTGTTATTGAACTCAGTTTTTTGACATATAATATACCAAATTGACAAGAAAATTATTATCTACATGATTATGCCATCAAATCATATCAAAAACAGTAAGAACAAAAATCAAGAACAAAATAAGACCATAAACCGAACCTATTTTCCAAGATCTATTCAATAGTACTATTTAATTGAATCAATAACCCTTAAAACAAAAAGTCCCAAAATTCAATCAAGAACATTCATATTCTTATAACCCTAATTTAATAATTCGAAAATCAAACTCAAATTTAACACTGTTATTGAACTCAGTTTTTTGACATATAATATACCAAATTGACCAGAAAATTATTATCTACATGATTATGCCATCAAATCATATCAAAAACAGCAAGAACAAAAATCCATATTTTAATCCATAATTAATTCAAAATAAAATAATTAAATCAGAAAAATACCTTGATTTTTGGGCAAAAACAAATGGTTGATTCAGAAAGAAGATCTCGAGAGCTTCGTTTTGATATATTACACGCCTGAATCAGAGTTTGATAACGCCTTCGTTCGTGTGTTTGATTCTCAGGAACGCGATATTAATTAGACATTTTCTCTGTATTTTACGGGATTTTACTGACTGATTATGATTATACCAATAAAATGGAATAGTAAAAGGGCTATATATATTTTTGGAATATTGGTTCATTTTTGATCGTTTTGGATCGTTAAATTAGTTAGTTAGCCGCTAAATAACTGCAAAAACGATCCAATTTGATACCGTATTGGATAATTATCCAAACCGGGCTTCTTATAAAACACTGTATATGAGAATAACATAATAATATCCTGTCTTTCGAGGATACCGGTGGCTTCGCCGGACGCCGGCGAGCTGCGTTCTTGGACCATCACGGTTATTTGAACTCCGTTTTGATCTCTATTCAATCCTAAACTGATTCCCAGGTTCGTCTTTGCTATCAGTTTCTTCCCGTAATCAACACCTCGATTTCTCCGGGGAAAACCAAGAAAACCGGCGGAATATTGAATTTTCCGACGAGCATGCTCCTGATATCCTTCGAACAAAATAAGATCATAAACCGAACCTATTTTCCATGATCTATTCAATAGTACTATTTAATTGAATCAATAACCCTTAAAACAGAAAGTCCCAAGATTCAATCAAGAACATTCATATTCTTATAACCCTAATTTAATAATTCGAAAATCAAACCTAAATTTAACCCTGTTATTGAACTCAGTTTTTTGACATATAATATACCAAATTGACCAGAAAATTATTATCTACATGATTATGCCATCAAATCATATCAAAAACAGCAAGAACAAAAATCCATATTTTAATCCATAATTAATTCAAAATAAAATTATTAAATCAGAAAAATACCTTGATTTTTGGGCAAAAACAAATGGTTGATTCAGAAAGAAGATCTCGAGAGCTTCGTTTTGATATATTACACGCCTGAATCAGAGTTTGATAACGCCTTCGTTCGTGTGTTTGATTCTCAGGAACGCGATATTAATTCGACATTTTCTCTGTATTTTACGGGATTTTACTGACTGATTATGATTATACCAATAAAATGGAATAGTAAAAGGGCTATATATATTTTTGGAATATTGGTTCATTTTTGATCGTTTTGGATCGTTAAATTAGTTACTTAGCCGCTAAATAACTGCAAAAACGATCCAATTTGATACCGTATTGGATAATTATCCAAACCGGGCTTCTTATAAAACACTATATATGAGAATAACATAATAATATCCTGTCTTTCGAGGATACCGGTGGCTTCGCCGGACGCCGGCGAGCTGCGTTCTTAGACCACCACGGTTATTTCAACTCCGTTTTGATCTATATTCAATCCTAAACTGATTCCCAGGTTCGTGTCTGCTATCAGTTTCTTCCTGTAATCAACACCTCGATTTCTCAGGCGAAAACCAAGAAAACCGGCGGATGCGTTCTTAGACCACCACGGTTATTTCAACTCCGTTTTGATCTATATTCAATCCTAAACTGATTCCCAGGTTCGTGTCTGCTATCAGTTTCTTCCTGTAATCAACACCTCGATTTTTCAGGCGAAAACCAAGAAAACCGGCGGAATATTGAATTTTCCGACGAGCATGCTCCTGATATCTTTCGAAAAAAATAAGACCATAAACCGAACCTATTTTCCACGATCTATTCAATAGTACTATTTAATTGAATCAATATCCCTTAAAACAGAAAGTCCCAAAATTCAATCAAGAACATTCATATTCTTAAAACTCAAATTTAATAATTCGAAAATCAAACTCAAATTTAACCCTGTTATTGAACTCAGTTTTTTGACATATAATATACCAAATTGACCAGAAAATTATTATCTACATGATTATGCCATCAAATCATATCAAAAACAGCAAGAACAAAAATCCATATTTTAATCCATAATTAATTCAAAATAAAATAATTAAATCAGAAAAATACCTTGATTTTTGGGCAAAAACAAATGGTTGATTCAGAAAGAAGATCTCGAGAGCTTCGTTTTGATATATTACACGCCTGAATCAGAGTTTGATAACGCCTTCGTTCGTGTGTTTGATTCCCAAGAACGCGATATTAATTCGACATTTTCTCTGTATTTTACGGGATTTTACTGACTGATTATGATTATACCAATAAAATGGAATAGTAAAAGGGCTATATATATTTTTGGAATATTGGTTCATTTTTGATCGTTTTGGATCGTTAAATTAGTCACTTAGCCGCTAAATAACTGCATAAATGATCCAATTTGATACCGTATTGGATAATTATCCAAACCGGGCTTCTTATAAAACACTATATATGAGAATAACATAATAATATCCTGTCTTTCGAGGATACTGGTGGCTTCGCCGGACGCCGGCGAGCTGCGTTCTTGGACCATCACGGTTATTTGAACTCCGTTTTGATCTCTATTCAATCCTAAACTGATTCCCAGGTTCGTCTTTGCTATCAGTTTCTTCCCGTAATCAACACCTCGATTTCTCCGGGGAAAACCAAGAAAACCGGCGGAATATTGAATTTTCCGACGAGCATGCTCCTGATATCCTTCGAACAAAATAAGATCATAAACCGAACCTATTTTCCATGATCTATTCAATAGTACTATTTAATTGAATCAATAACCCTTAAAACAGAAAGTCCCAAAATTCAATCAAGAACATTCATATTCCTATAACCCTAATTTAATAATTCGAAAATCAAACTCAAATTTAACCCTGTTATTGAACTCAGTTTTTTGACATATAATATACCAAATTGACCAGAAAATTATTATCTACATGATTATGCCATCAAATCATATCAAAAACAGTAAGAACAAAAATCAAGAACAAAATAAGACCATAAACCGAACCTATTTTCCAAGATCTATTCAATAGTACTATTTAATTGAATCAATAACCCTTATAACAAAAAGTCCCAAAATTCAATCAAGAACATTCATATTCTTATAACCCTAATTTAATAATTCGAAAATCAAACTCAAATTTAACCCTGTTATTGAACTCAGTTTTTTGACATATACTATACCAAATTGACCAGAAAATTATTATCTACATGATTATGCCATCAAATCATATCAAAAATAGCAAGAACAAAAATCCATATTTTAATCCATAATTAATTCAAAATAAAATAATTAAATCAGAAAAATACCTTGATTTTTGGGCAAAAACAAATGGTTGATTCAGAAAGAAGATCTCGAGAGCTTCGTTTTGATATATTACACGCCTGAATCAGAGTTTGATAACGCCTTCGTTCGTGTGTTTGATTCTCAGGAACGCGATATTAATTCGACATTTTCTCTGTATTTTACGGGATTTTACTGACTGATTATGATTATACCAATAAAATGGAATAGTAAAAGGGCTATATATATTTTTGGAATATTGGTTCATTTTTGATCGTTTTGGATCGTTAAATTAGTTACTTAGCCGCTAAATAACTGCAAAAACGATCCAATTTGATACCGTATTGGATAATTATCCAAACCGGGCTTCTTATAAAACACTGTATATGAGAATAACATAATAATATCCTGTCTTTCGAGGATACCGGTGGCTTCGCCGGACGCCGGCGAGCTGCGTTCTTGGACCATCACGGTTATTTGAACTCCGTTTTGATCTATATTCAATCCTAAACTGATATCCAGGTTCGTCTTTGCTATCAGTTTCTTCCCGTAATCAACACCTCGATTTCTCCGGGGAAAACCAAGAAAATCGGCGGAATATTGAATTTTCCGACGAGCATGCTCCTGATATCCTTCGAACAAAATAAGATCATAAACCGAACCTATTTTCCATGATCTATTTGTTAGGTCCCAATTTGTTTGTAGAAGGGGGGGGTTGAATGCAAACAATACCGTTTCGTCGAATAAAATGCGGAATAAAATTGTGAAACAAAATTCAAGTTAAATAAAACTTTTATTAAACTTGAAAGGTGTTACAACTACGGTATCGATTACAAGGGATTAATCTCAAATCAATTATTACAAATTTAGAATAAATTCGACATGAACTTTTTCTATTTTTGTAATTAAAAGATCAAATGCTAAAAGCGATTTGAGATTAAGTTCTAGGGATTTTAATCCGCTAGATTGATATACAAGAACAAGATAAGTAATTCTAGTGGTTTGGATTTAACATTAACAAACTAGAATATTTGATCTTGAATAAGCAGAGGAATGATGAAATATTTTCTTTTGTTTTCTGCTGTGTTTTCTTGTTTTGTATCTGCTCTGTTTTTGCTGAGTTTTTAGTTGATATTGTCTTCTGCTTCCTTTTAAATCAATCACAGCCGAAGTTGTTGAGAACTGGTGTGACAATCTATTTGAGCTTGAATGACTTTCGGTGAGACAATATATTAGAGCTAGGAAGACAATTAAAATGAACTAGCAAGACTTTCGGTATGACTATTGATTGTCATACCGATTGTCATAGTAGTACAATTGAAATTGTTTTTCTGAATACATAATTGATTTTAATCTAATTGAAAATTCTATCAATACAATCAACTGAATTAGCAAGACATTCGGTATGACTATCAATTGTCATACCGATTGTCATACTAGTACAATCAGTTATCTTATTTAGAATTATCACAGATTTTAATCAATTAACATTCTGAAAATCCTTAATATTAATTCTAAATTAATTAATCAATTTAATTCAATTAATCAATAAATTAATCCTTGCAGATATAATTTATTTTCTTAATTAAATTATATGACTTAATTAATTAATAGAGAATTAATACTAACCCTGAGCAGCATCCATTCTTCTGACAATCTTCTGAAAGTCACTGAGACTTATGAATCAATTCCGTCACTTCAATGCTGACACTCGATGTACTGTCTGGTTCATGAGTGACTAACTTTCGTGACGTTTCTTCATGTCTTGACTTTGTTGTTCTGATTGAATCCTTGTAATAAATGATACCTTGACGAGATCTCTGTCACTTGATTAAATCCACGATCTTGATTTATATCACTGAGGCATGATCAAATTCTTGAACTTCTTCCAGTGAATCTTCAAGTCTGCAGATGAACAATGTTTCTTTATTCTTTGACAGATGTTACTTTGTGAGATCTCTCTGATGCTTGATCCACTATTTACTTATTACATTCTTATTTGAGTTGAGTTAAATACTCGAATGAACGAGTAGGCTATGACATATGCCTTTCAATCTCCCCCTATTTGCTTGTTAGACAATAACAACAAATACCTAGAGGATAACTCAACTAACAAATAAGAAAAAGATATAAACAGTAATGTAAAGTAAATAGCAGAAAAGTTCTGGATTATATTTAACATTTTCCAGATTCCAAATGAAATTTACAAGTGAATACAAGATAGATGTTCCTCTAGCCTGAACATATAACTACATTAGACTATCTTGATTCATAACGCTCTAATCATATTATATTGAGTTTTGAGCTAATTGACTTTAACTGTCTTCTCTTCTGACTTCACCTTCTTCTAAATCTTGAAGCAATTCCTTGTCAAAGATACGATCTTTTTCTGAAGTGAAGCTTGCAGGTCTGACTGGTTGAATTCCAACTGTCTTCAACTTATTCTTGAGTTGATTGTACCTTTTAACATTCTTCTCACAATAAGCTTGAATCAAGTCAGCAGCTTGAGTCTTCAACATGGATGAATATCCAGCAGTTCTCAAATGATGTTCCATCCAGACCAGATGCTTAGCTGAGTAGTCTTTAAGAGATTGTACATCTAGTTGACAGATTTGAAGACAATCAGACTTAAAGAATCTCACTTGATGAGGATTGTTGACCACTTGAGGACTAGCTCTGCTGGCAAACTCTTTAAGCCTTTCCCGAAGAACTTCATTCAACTCTGAGCTTCTTTTCACTTTGTTTAAAAGAACCCATATCTCTGACAACGAACGATTCTCAAATAGATGAAGTGACACTTTGAATGATCCTTCACTCTGACAATATACAAAAATGCTCATCTCATTTAGGGATCTATCAAAAGCAGCTGTGATCCTTGAGACTTCAGTCTTGATAGCATTCATGTACATGTCATTGTTAGGATTTGAGATTTCCAGCTTGTCAAGAAGATGTAAGAACTGCCTATCATTGTTAGTGCATAGCTGAGGCATATCGAGTACTCTCCTAGCTTCATCCCACTTTCCACCAATCTTCAGTCTGACATCTCTTCTCCTTTCTTGAGCTTTAATGTCATGAAGACGTTGCTTTTGAAGAGTTTCTGTTCTTTGAATGTCTTTTCTCCTGTCAATGATCTGTGAGACCTTCTTAAGTTCAGCTTCTTTTCTTTGCATCTCTGACTGCTCTTTCTGAAATTCTTTCTCAAACCTAGGATCCACTGTATCTTCTTCTTCCCAATCTTCAAAATCACTTTCTTCTTCAGCTTCAAATAACCCATCTTTATCTTCCTGAACTGGTTCAGTGGGAATGTCAAAAATATCGAAGTCATCCTGTTCTCCACTGTAGTAGGCATCATCAGCCTTTCCTTTATCTCCAGCAGAAGTATCTTTTTCTTTCCCTTTGGAACTACTTCCTTTCTTCTCCCCCTTAGTTGAGGGATCCTCTGCTGACTTTCCTTTGAACCCTCCACCACTTCCAGAGCCTGATCCTCCACCAGAGGGTCCTTCAAAATAAGCTCTTTGATCTTCATTAGGGCAATGAGAATTCTTGATCATGTAATATAAGTGCTTCATGCCTTCATTTAGATGTTCCATGCCCGTCTCTATCTTTACAAATCTTGAGTTGTCCAGTGAATGATTCATCTCAACGAGGTCTTCAAGAGAAGTCATTCTTGTATGTAGGGAGCAGAAGTTGGATATGTCATCAGCTGATAAATTTGGAGTGTCCTGAATAGAATTGAGCTTTGGTATTACAGTAGTCTTTAAATCTGAGATGTCATTCCTTATGATTGCAAGCTGATTGTCGACAGAGGTGGAAGAAGAAGACCGTTCAACCACTTGTGCTTTAAATGCTTGAGCTTCAGCTTGACTTTTAGCAAGTTCTTCTTTCAGTGCAGCAATCTGAGCTAACAGGTTGACAGTATCAGTGTCTGTGTGTGCTCTCACCTGAAGTTCACTCGTATTTGGTTCACTCATCTCACGTGCATGTGTTTCTCTCAATATGATTGCTCGTGAGGAGTCTTCCAATTGCTGTTCTTGTGTACCTGCATTAAAAATCACCCTAGCCTCTTCAAGAGAGGTCAGTGGTGGTGCAATGGGAATTCGCGAGTCCCGATCCTCAGTCAATGCTATCAAATCTTTTGGAATAGATGTCTGAATTGCTTCAGGGATAGATTGACCGAGTTGCCCTCCACTTTCTCCAGATAAATCTGCGAGTGGAGAATCCCATAAGGGAGCCAGAGTTGTTGGATCTGGGAGGGGAGAAAATGACTCTATTAAAGATGGCGGAGAGTCAGATTTTCCCTCTGAAGCATGTGACTGCTCTTCTGCCGTAACTATGGCAGGCACTGTAACCGACTCGACGTGCACTCCTCGCTGGGTGTCCTGAGTATTATCTGGGGAAGTGTATGGTTCCATTGTGAGTAATGGAATTGTGCTTGACTCAGTACAGGATGCCATGGCCCGATGGCGAATTTCAATAGATGCATCCTGTTGAGAGAATGCCTCTAGAAACTGTTCATTGGCCATTTCAAAGTCCATGTCCTGTTGGGAGGACAAGGATGGGCTTTCAGATGCCTCAGAATAGGTTTTTCTTTTCTTAGGAGGAGGCAGAGCTGAGGGTTCACTCATATTTGACATTGTACTACTTCCTAGTAATCTTCTGGGTAACATTTTAGACAGTGGGGGAGAGGGTGAGATAGAATGAGACTCTGTGTTTGGCTCTATGACCTGGGATTGAAGCTGTGGTTCTACAACTTCATGGTCAGCCCTATCAACCACTGAGGGTCTGTTAACAGAAGTAGGAAGAGAGTGAGAGTGAGGAGTTACTACCTGTAATGGAAGAGCCTGGGTGGCTTGTACCACTGGAGGTTGAGGTTGCTGTTCATGGCCGGGAAGATTAAAAATAGGCAAGGGAATATAATTGGCCATGAAAGCAGATACAAGTACTGGTACTTGCATAAATTTGAAGGTTGTGTCTTGGCGAGTGTAAATCTTTTTGCTAACTGGTGGGGGTTCAGTTACAGCAGAGTTAGCAAAAAGTGATTTGTGTTCAGGGGTGAGTAGATGATCTGCTATAAGCATAAGAAAACGAGCATAGTAACATGATACCCTACGATTTGTAGAATGATCACGTAAAGCAGAAGTTAGACGTCTCAAGAGAATGGGAAAAAGTAGTTTGCCAAAATTGATCCTTTGATTGAAAACAACCGCAAGACCAGTATACTGCAGGGTGGAAGTAATGTTATGAAAATTAGATTTTGTGCAGTTGGCAAACACTTTGGAAAGTGTATCGAAGAATATATCCCATTCAGACACCAAATTTGATTTAGAAAGTTTGGTTAAATTGATCACCCCCTGATAGTGAATGGCATTGAAAAAATTTGTGATATCATTTTCAGAGGGTAAGCTACAGAAATTGTCTAGTGGAAAATTTAAAGCACGATTAACGACTGTTTCATCAACTACATACTGTGTGTTTGCGATGGTGAATGAAAAAGATTTTGAATCATCGGCCACAGTAGAAGTTGTGCAAATCAGTCTAAGTAGATCGACGTTTAAAATTACATTTGATTTAATAGCAGAGCTAACAATCGAATGATCATTTAAAAATCTAATCCAAGGCTTAAATTTTTCAACATCACATTTTTCCGGATTAAAATAACCAACTTGATTATGCGCGATAATTTGGAAATTGAGAGCCATTTAAAATAATAATAAGACACACGTTTTTCAGAATTTTAAGAATAATATTAAGAAAATTCGAATTAATTAAATTAATTTAATAATTCGAATTAAATTAATTATAATCGAAAAATTTAGACCGAAATGTATCTCGTTAAAATTCTTAACTCACAAGCACAATTTTGATAAACCAAAAGACACAAATCTGAAATTAAAATTAAAATGGAATTTGAAGGGGCAAACTTATTTTAATTTGATTTTTGCGTTTTTTATAATAACTTTTATTTTTAAGAAAATTTCAGCAGCACTTCTTTATGTATATACTTGTATGTATATATCACAAAGTGATGATTAAGAGTGCTGAGTAAAAACTCGAGCAAAGAAATAATTGGATTGATGGTTTTGTTCTTGTTCGAGGAGAGAGAAGAGAGTAAAAGAGAGTGAAAACTGTTCAAATTTTTAAAGAAATGAAACTGCTGTGATGGTTTAAAACAATACACAACACACGCTTATATATGACAGCTGGTATGACAATCCGGGATTGTCATACCGATTGTCATACCAGGCAAAAAGAAGGAAATGAAACAAATAAAATAAGTATTAAAAATATAACTGGTATGACAATCTGATAGTCATACCGATTGTCATACCAGTACAAAATAAAACAATATTATTCTGATATTAATTTTATTACTGGCATGACAATCAATAGTCATACCGATTGTCTTGCCAGTTATAAAATTAATCTGATTTTAAAATAAGCAGTCATTATTTACTAAAATGACTTTCAGCAAGACAATTTCAGTTGTCTTGCCGATTGTCTTTCTAGAATAAGATAAAATAAGCATAACAGATTTATATTTTCATGTTTACTGAAATGATTTTCAGCAAGACAATTTTAATTGTCTTGCCGATTGTCTTTGCAGTAATAAAACAAAATGAATATGTACAGACAACTATTAATGTACTGAAACTTTATTTCAAAATAGTAAAACTAAAATAAAAACTTATAATTTTTACAGAAACAAAGATAATATATCAGAATTAATTATTTTTATTCCAAAAATAGATTTCTGTTGAATTTTAGCAAATAAAATTCATAGAAAAATATCTTTAGAGGAAATAAAATATTCTGAGATATTTTAAATTAACAAGTAGAGTAAATAACATAGATAAGATAATATATATTACATAGAAATAAGCAAGAAATATGATAAAATGATAAAATAAATTTGCAAATGAATTTTTCATTTATGAAAAATTCATTTGTAAATTCATTCAAGAACAGATTCCAGATATTAATTAAATTAATCACTAAAACTATTTAACATGCCCAATTTACCAACTAATCTGGTAAATGTGGATTCGTCAAGTGGTTTAGTGAAAATATCTGCTATTTGTTCTTCTGTTGGAACAAAAAATAGTTCAACAGTACCATTCATGACGTGCTCTCTAATAAAATGATACCTGATGTCAATGTGCTTTGTCCTCGAGTGCTGCACAGGGTTGTTGGTGATGGCTATTGCACTTGTATTGTCACATAAAATAGGAATCTTGTTCAATACAGAGCCATAGTCTCGTAGTTGGTTCCTAATCCACAAGATCTGAGCACAGCAGCTTCCAGCAGCAATATATTCAGCCTCGGCCGTTGAGTTGGAAACTGTTTGCTGTTTCTTGCTGTACCATGAGACTAGCCTGCTTCCTAAGAATTGACAACTTCCTGAGGTGCTTTTCCTATCAACAACACTTCCTGCATAATCTGAATCTGTATATCCGATAAGGTTAAAACCAGATTCTTTAGGGTACCAAATACCTAGATTTGGTGTTCCCTTAAGATATCTTAAGATTCGTTTAACAGCAACGAGATGAATATCTCTAGGATCCGCTTGGAACCTTGCACATAAACATGTAGCATACATAATATCTGGTCTACTTGCAGTAAGATAGAGTAACGAGCCAATCATACCTCTGTAGCTTGTGACATCTACCTTAATGGAGTTTTCACATGGTCCAAGCTTGACAGCTGTAGTTGATGGAGTCCTTGCTGATGCAGAATCCTCTAGATTGTACTTTTTGAGGAGTTCCTTGAGATACTTGGATTGACAAATAAATGTTCCATCTAACCTTTGATTTACTTGTAATCCAAGAAAGAACTTCAGCTCTCCCATCATGCTCATTTCAAACTTGCTGTGCATTAACTTAGCAAATCTCTTACAGAGATTATCATTAGTAGACCCAAATATTATATCATCCACATAGACTTGGACTAATATAGTATCATTCTTATGTTTTTTAGAAAAGAGAGTTTTGTCTATGACACCTCTAATAAAGCTATTTTCAATAAGAAATTCAGAGAGAGTGTCATACCATTTTCTTGGTGACTGTTTTAGCCCATAGATAGCCTTGAAAAGAAGGAAGACAAAATCCATATGATCTGGATCTTCAAAACCAGGAGGTTGCTCTACATATACCTCTTCATCCAGCTTTCCATTCAGAAAGGCGCTCTTGACATCCATTTGATAAACTTTAAAGTTTGAAAATGCTGCGAATGCCAGAAATATCCTGATGGCCTCAAGTCTAGCCACTGGAGCATAGGTTTCATCATAATCAATACCTTCAGCTTGAGAATACCCTTTAGCTACCAGTCTTGCCTTGTTTCTTGTAACCACACCATCTTCATCTAGTTTATTCCTGAATACCCACCTTGTACCAACAGCTTTCTTGTGTACAGGCCTAGGTACCAGTTTCCAGACTTGTTGACTTTCAAACTGATTGAGTTCATCTTGCATAGCAATCACCCAATCTGGATCAGTCAGTGCTTCTTCAATTTTCTTAGGTTCCATCTCAGAAAGAAATCCTGAGAACAGACACTCATTTTGAGTAGCACGTCTAGTTCTGACTCCAACATCTGGATCACCAATAATCAACTCAAAAGGGTGAGCTTTATTCCAGACTGTCTGTCTTGGAAGATTTGATCTTGATGATTCGCCTTGAAATTCATTGTGATGTTGTGTCCTACTAGATGATCCTTCAGCATCTCCCCCTGAGTTGTTGCCATGTTGACTTGAAGATTCTCCGTCAGTAGCAGTGGTATCTCCATTGTTTCCAGAGTTTCCATCACTATTACCTTGAGTATTATCAGGATTAACAGGTTCTTCAACAGCAACAACCTCAGGTTCTTGACCATGTTCTGACTCTGAATCTGACGTATCATCAAACTTCAGTTTCTCAGAAGGATCTTCAGTTTGGATACTAGAGAGTTTAGTGTCATCAAATGTAACATTGACACTTTCAGTTACTTTGTGTTGATCAATGATATACACTCTATATGATCTTCTTCCATATCCAACAAAAATACCCTCATATGCCTTTGCCTCGAACTTACCACGACGATCATCTCCATCCTTGAGCACGAAGCATCTGGCACCAAATACATGAAAGTATTTGATAGAAGGTTTCTGTTCATTCAAAATCTCATAAGGAGTTTTCATGAAGTCTTTGTTGATTAGAGTTCGATTCTGAGTATAACATGCAGTATTGACAGCTTCAGCCCAAAAGTACATTGGAAGACCTGATTCATTTAACATCGTTCTTGCAGCTTCAATCAATGTACGATTCTTCCTTTCTACCACTCCATTTTGCTGAGGGGTTCTAGGAGCTGAAAATTGTCTGGTAATCCCTTTGTCTGTACAGAATCCATTTAGAAGTGCATTCTTGAATTCTGTTCCATTATCTGACCTTATTGCTCTAACAGGGACGTTAGAATCTAACTCAATCATCTTGATATGATCAATCACAACTTGTGGTGTTTCATCCTTAGAGTGAAGAAATAAAACCCACGTATACTTGGAATAGTCATCAACTATCACAAGACAGTAACACTTCTTTGACATAGAAAGGATATTAACTGGACCAAATAAATCCATGTGCAATAATTGCAGAACACCAGTTATGGAAGATGTGTCAGTGCCTTTGTGACTTGCTTTCTTTGACTTTCCTTTCTGGCAAGCCTCACATAGTCCTTCTGGAGAGAATTCCAGCTGAGGCAGACCTCTTACCAATTCTCTTTTGACAAGAGAATTCATTGTCTTGAAATTGAGATGGGAAAGTCTCTTGTGCCATAGCCAACTCTCATTTGACGATGCTTTTGCATAGAAACAATTGACTTCAAGATTGCTTCCAGAGTTCATGTCAGCTACGAACAGATTTCCTTTCCGTATTCCCATTAAGGAGGGTTTTTCACTTTTCTTGTGCAGAATCTGACACTTCAGCTTGTCGAATAAAACATTGTAGCCGTTGTCACAGAACTGACTAATGCTAAGCAGATTGTGTTCAAGTCCTTGCACAAGATATACATTTTCAATGATAACATTTCCAGCTTGCAAACAGCCATATCCCTCCGTTAAACCTTTGCTGTTATCTCCAAAGGTAACCACTGGGCCAGCTTTCTCAACCACATTTGATAGCAGGGCTCTATCTCCGGTCATATGTCTTGACGATCCACTGTCAAGAATCCACACTACCGGTTGTACCTGTTTAATGCCCTGCAATACAAATGGATTAGAACTTCTTCGGAACCCAAGCTTGGCTGGGTCCGGCATACTTGTAAAATTGGCCTTTATCAGGCAAAACAACATTCTTAATTTCACTATTCTCAACATTCTCAATGACTGAACATTTGACCTTTAAAACAGCCTTATCAGATTTATGTTTAGGCTTAGGCACAAATGTCTCCTTTCTAGCTTTAGGAGGACTAGCAGTCTTAGACCTATCATGCTTTCTATTATTCACATGCTGACGAGGAGTAGTCTTATCATTAGAAGCATGCTTACCATTAAAATAAGCAAACAACAGATTAAAAGCACAAGACATACAATCAGGAACACCACATGCTTTATGAGAAGGATTAACAATAGGCAACTTATGCATGGTAGACATGGCATTTGTGCTATCCAACTCATGTGTGTCTGAGTTAGTCTCAGTTGCTTTCACAACCTTGACTGGAACTTTTGACACACTTGACTTGGAGACAGTTTTCCCATTAGCATTATCTTCAGCACGGATTTCTTCTTGAATAATAAAAGAGGTCTCATCAAATGGTTCAGCAATTGATTCCTTATAGAGGGGTTCATCAACACCCTTAAGCACATGTGGTACTTCCCTGCCTTTAGCACATACATGAGGAGGGGAGTTTATGCCTAATTTTCCAATAGCATCATTGTAATCATAACCTATTCCATGTGTTTGATTAACAGCTTGCTTATTGTAAAACTCTTTGGACTTCGAACAAGAATTAAAGTAAGCTTTAACCTTAGCCTCAAGACCGGTGATCTTGTCTTTGAGAATAGTTTCGAGTTGTCTATAACAGTCAACTCTATTCTCTAGAAAAGATACTTGGTCTTTAAGTTTATCTTGATTAATGTGCACAAGTCTTAATTCATTGACCTCTTTCTCAAGGTCTTTGATTTGTTGATTTAACAATTCATTATCACGACGAGCACAATCTAAGTTACCTCTTAGATGATAAACCATTTCAGCATCAGAAAGTTTTACCTCTTTTCTTGACGATGAGGTGCTTGCATCACTAGCCATGAGAGCAAGATTCCCAACTTCTTCGTCTTCACTGTCAGTATCATCCCAACTTCTTCCCTTTGCCAGGTACGCCCTTTCAGATTTACTCTTCTGATTAGAATCATAAGAGTTCTTCCTTGCTTGTTTTGGCTTCCTGCATTCTGTGGCAAAGTGTCCCAACTCATTACAGTTGAAGCATCGAATGGTGCTCCGATCAACCATCCCTGTTTTATACCCACCACTGCTGGTGTTAGAGGATGAAGATCCACCTTTCTGGAATCTGTTGAAGTTGGACTTGTACTTGAACTTGGGATTCCTTTTGAATCTGACATTTGAGAATCTCTTGACAATCAGGGCCATTGACTCATCCTCCAATTGCTCCAGTTCTTCCAAGGAATAATAATCATCTCCTGATTGATTTGTAGTAGGTGAATCAAATTCTGCTACTATCACATTATCTTCAGCCTTGGAAGACTGTACCATTCTATCTGACTGTTGAGATTGTTGTTGATATAGTGGTTGTTGTTGTTGTTCATCAGCTACCAGAGCAGTAGACGTGCTGACCACTCTTCCTTTCCCGTAAACTTCCTTCTGCTGAATCTGCTCCAACTCATAAGTCTTTAACACACCATAGAGCCTTTCCAAAGAAATCTCACTCAGATCTCTTGCTTCTCTTATGGCAGTGATTCTATGTTCGAGATGAGTTGGCAGTGTTAAAAGGAACTTTTTATTGACCTCCCTGATGGAATAGTATTTACCATTAATGTTCAGGTTGTTGATCAATGCATAGTACCTCTCAAACACTTCAGTGATTCCTTCTCCTGGATTAGATTTAAAGTATTCATACTCAGAGGTTAGGATTTCTAGTTTGTTCTCCCTAACTTCCTCTGTGCCTTCATTAATAATCTCAATAGTTTCCCAGATATGTTTAGAATCTTTACAATTCATCACATGTCTGTTCATTAGGGGATTAAGGGAATCTACTAAGATTAATTGAAGGCTAGCATCCAGGGAAGCTTCTTCTATTTTAGCAGGAGAGAAGTCCTCAGGATCCTTCACATAAGTTCTCGCTTGGGTGATCACCACATCATTCTCTATTACCTCTGGTTCAATAACCATAGGAATTTTTGGACCCTTCTTCAACACTTGCAAATATTTGGGATTAGCAACCTGTAAAAACAGTAGCATCTTCTTCTTCCACATCACATAATTTTCTTTATCGAAAAGTGGAATTTTAACGGTTCCAACTTTTTGTGTAGTCATTATGAATTTTTGAGTGAATAAAAATTCAAGAAGTGAAAGAAACACAAAAGCCTAGGATCTTGATTTGTACGTTAATCAGAAGGCTCTGATACCAATTGTTAGGTCCCAATTTGTTTGTAGAAGGGGGGGTTGAATGCAAACAATACCGTTTCGTCGAATAAAATGCGGAATAAAATTGTGAAACAAAATTCAAGTTAAATAAAACTTTTATTAAACTTGAAAGGTGTTACAACTACGGTATCGATTACAAGGGATTAATCTCAAATCAATTATTACAAATTTAGAATAAATTCGACATGAACTTTTTCTATTTTTGTAATTAAAAGATCAAATGCTAAAAGCGATTTGAGATTAAGTTCTAGGGATTTTAATCCGCTAGATTGATATACAAGAACAAGATAAGTAATTCTAGTGGTTTGGATTTAACATTAACAAACTAGAATATTTGATCTTGAATAAGCAGAGGAATGATGAAATATTTTCTTTTGTTTTCTGCTGTGTTTTCTTGTTTTGTATCTGCTCTGTTTTTGCTGAGTTTTTAGTTGATATTGTCTTCTGCTTCCTTTTAAATCAATCACAGCCGAAGTTGTTGAGAACTGGTGTGACAATCTATTTGAGCTTGAATGACTTTCGGTGAGACAATCTATTAGAGCTAGGAAGACAATTAAAATGAACTAGCAAGACTTTCGGTATGACTATTGATTGTCATACCGATTGTCATAGTAGTACAATTGAAATTGTTTTTCTGAATACATAATTGATTTTAATCTAATTGAAAATTCTATCAATACAATCAACTGAATTAGCAAGACATTCGGTATGACTATCAATTGTCATACCGATTGTCATACTAGTACAATCAGTTGTCTTATTTAGAATTATCACAGATTTTAATCAATTAACATTCTGAAAATCCTTAATATTAATTCTAAATTAATTAATCAATTTAATTCAATTAATCAATAAATTAATCCTTGCAGATATAATTTATTTTCTTAATTAAATTATATGACTTAATTAATTAATAGAGAATTAATACTAACCCTGAGCAGCATCCATTCTTCTGACAATCTTCTGAAAGTCACTGAGACTTATGAATCAATTCCGTCACTTCAATGCTGACACTCGATGTACTGTCTGGTTCATGAGTGACTAACTTTCGTGACGTTTCTTCATGTCTTGACTTTGTTGTTCTGATTGAATCCTTGTAATAAATGATACCTTGACGAGATCTCTGTCACTTGATTAAATCCACGATCTTGATTTATATCACTGAGGCATGATCAAATTCTTGAACTTCTTCCAGTGAATCATCAAGTCTGCAGATGAACAATGTTTCTTTATTCTTTGACAGATGTTACTTTGTGAGATCTCTCTGATGCTTGATCCACTATTTACTTATTACATTCTTATTTGAGTTGAGTTAAATACTCGAATGAACGAGTAGGCTATGACATATGCCTTTCACTATTCAATAGTACTATTTAATTGAATCAATAACCCTTAAAACAGAAAGTCCCAAAATTCAATCAAGAACATTCATATTCTTATAACCCTAATTTAATAATTCGAAAATCAAACTCAAATTTAACCCTGTTATTGAACTCAGTTTTTTGACATATAATATACCAAATTGACCAGAAAATTATTATCTACATGATTATGCCATCAAATCATATCAAAAACAGTAAGAACAAAAATCAAGAACAAAATAAGACCATAAACCGAACCTATTTTCCAAGATCTATTCAATAGTACTATTTAATTGAATCAATAACCCGTAAAACAAAAAGTCCCAAAATTCAATCAAGAACATTCATATTCTTATAACCCTAATTTAATAATTCGAAAATCAAACTCAAATTTAACCCTGTTATTGAACTCAGTTTTTTGACATATAATATACCAAATTGACCAGAAAATTATTATCTACATGATTATGCCATCAAATCATATCAAAAACAGCAAGAATAAAAATCCATATTTTAATCCATAATTAATTCAAAATAAAATAATTAAATCAGAAAAATACCTTGATTTTTGGGCAAAAACAAATGGTTGATTCAGAAAGAAGATCTCGAGAGCTTCGTTTTGATATATTACACGCCTGAATCAGAGTTTGATAACGCCTTCGTTCGTGTGTTTGATTCTCAGGAACGCGATATTAATTCGACATTTTCTCTGTATTTTACGGGATTTTACTGACTGATTATGATTATACCAATAAAATGGAATAGTAAAAGGGCTATATATATTTTTGGAATATTGGTTCATTTTTGATCGTTTTGGATCGTTAAATTAGTTACTTAGCCGCTAAATAACTGCAAAAAGGATCCAATTTGATACCGTATTGGATAATTATCCAAACCGGGCTTCTTATAAAACACTGTATATGAGAATAACATAATAATATCCTGTCTTTCGAGGATACCGGTGGCTTCGCCGGACGCCGGCGAGCTGCGTTCTTGGACCATCACGGTTATTTGATCTTCGTTTTGATCTCTATTCAATCCTAAACTGATTCCCAGGTTCGTCTTTGCTATCAGTTTCTTCCCGTAATCAACACCTCGATTTCTCCGGGGAAAACCAAGAAAACCGGTGGAATATTGAATTTTCCGACGAGCATGCTCCTGATATCCTTCGAACAAAATAAGATCATAAATCGAACCTATTTTCCATGATCTATTCAATAGAACTATTTAATTGAATCAATAACCCTTAAAACAGAAAGTCCCAAAATTCAATCAAGAACATTCATATTCTTATAACCCTAATTTAATAATTCGAAAATCAAACTCAAATTTAACCCTGTTATTGAACTCAGTTTTTTGACATATAATATACCAAATTGACCAGAAAATTATTATCTACATGATTATGCCATCAAATCATATCAAAAACAGTAAGAACAAAAATCAAGAACAAAATAAGACCATAAACCGAACCTATTTTCCAAGATCTATTCAATAGTACTATTTAATTGAATCAATAACCCTTAAAACAAAAAGTCCCAAAATTCAATCAAGAACATTCATATTCTTATAACCCTAATTTAATAATTCGAAAATCAAACTCAAATTTAACCCTGTTATTGAACTCAGTTTTTTGACATATAATATACCAAATTGACCAGAAAATTATTATCTACATGATTATGCCATCAAATCATATCAAAAACAGTAAGAACAAAAATCAAGAACAAAATAAGACCATAAACCGAACCTATTTTCCATGATCTATTCAATAGTACTATTTAATTGAATCAATAACCCTTAATACAGAAAGTCCCAAAATTCAATCAAGAACATTCATATACTTATAACCCTAATTTAATAATTCGAAAATCAAACTCAAATTTAACCCTGTTATTGAACTCAGTTTTTTGACATATAATATACCAAATTGACCAGAAAATTATTATCTACGTGATTATGCCATCAAATCATATCAAAAACAGTAAGAACAAAAATCAAGAACAAAATAAGACCATAAACCGAACCTATTTTCCATGATCTATTCAATAGTACTATTTAATTGAATCAATAACCCTTAAAACAAAAAGTCCCAAAATTCAATCAAGAACATTCATATTCTTATAACCCTAATTTAATAATTCGAAAATATAACTTAAATTTAACCCTGTTATTGAACTCAGGTTTTTGACATATAATATACCAAATTGACCAGAAAATTATTATCTACATGATTATGCCATCAAATCATATCAAAAACAGTATGAACAAAAATCAAGAACAAAATAAGACCATAAACCGAACCTATTTTCCATGATCTATTCAACAGTACTATTTAATTGAATCAATAACCCTTAATACAGAAAGTCCCAAAATTCAATCAAGAACATTCATATACTTATAACCCTAATTTAATAATTCGAAAATCAAACTCAAATTTAACCCTGTTATTGAACTCAGTTTTTTTACATATAATATACCAAATTGACCAGAAAATTATTATCTACATGATTATGCCATCAAATCATATCAAAAACAGCAAGAACAAAAATCCATAATTTAATCCATAATTAATTCGAAATAAAATAATTAAATCAGAAAAATACCATTGATTTCTGGGCAAAAACAAATGGTTGATGCAGAAAGAAGATCTCGAGAGCTTCGTTTTGATATATTACACGCCTGAATTGGAGTTTGATAACGCCTTCGTTCGTGTGTTTGAATCTCAAGAGCGCGATATTAATTCGACATTTTCTCTGTATTTTACGGGATTTTACTGACTGATTATGTTTATACCAATAAAATGAAGTATTAAAAGGGCTATATATATTTTTGGAATATTGGTTCATTTTGGATTGTTTTGGATCGTTAAATTAGTTACTTAGCCGCTAAATAACTGCAAAAACGATCCAATTTGATACCGTATTGGATAATTATCCAAACCGGGCTTCTTATAAAACATTATATATGATAATAACATAATAATATCCTGTCTTTCGAGGATACCGGTGGCTTCGCCGGACGCCGGCGAGCTGCGTTCTTGGACCACCACGGTTATTTGAACTCCGTTTTGATCTCTATTAATCCTAAACTGATTCCCAGGTTCGTCTCTGCTATCAGTTTCTTCGCGTAATCAAAACCTCGATTTCTCCGGTTAAAACCAAGAAAACCGGCGGAATATTGAATTTTCCGACGAGCATGCTCCTGATATCCTTCGAACAAAATAATATCATAAACCGAACCTATTTTCCACGATCTATTCAATAGTACTATTTAATTGAATCAATAACCCTTAAAACAGAAAGTCCCAAAATTCAATCAAGAACATTCATATACTTATAACCCTAATTTAATAATTCGAAAATTAAACTCAAATTTAACCCTGTTATTGAACTCAGTTTTTTGACATATAATATACCAAATTGACCAGAAAATTATTATCTACATGATTATGCCATCAAATCATATCAAAAATAGCAAGAATAAAAATCCATATTTTAATCCATAATTAATTCGAAATAAAATAATTAAATCAAAAAAATACCATTGATTTCTGGGCAAAAACAAATGGTTGATTCAGAAAGAAGATCTCGAGAGCTTCGTTTTGATATATTACACGCCTGAATTGGAGTTTGATAACGCCTTCGTTCGTGTGTTTGATTCTCAAGAGCGCGATATTAATACGACATTTTCTCAGTATTTTACGGGATTTTACTGACTGATTATGATTATACCAATAAAATGAAATAATAAAAGGGCTATATATATTTTTGGAATATTGGTTCATTTTGGATTGTTTTGGATGGTTAAATAAGTTACTTAGCCGCTAAATAACTGCAAAAAAGGTCCAATTTTATACCGTATTGGATAATTATCCAAACCGGGCTTCTTATAAAACATTATATATGAGAATAACATAATAATATCCTGTCTTTCGAGGATACCAGCGGCTTCGCCGGACGCTGGCGAGCTGCGTTCTTGGACCACCACGGTTATTTGAACTCCGTTTTGATCTCTATTAATCATAAACTGATTCCCAGGTTCGTCTCTGCTACCAGTTTCTTCCCGTAATCAAAACCTCGATTTCTCCGGTTAAAACCAAGAAAACCGGCGGAATATTGAATTTTCCGACAAGCATGCTCCTGATATCCTTCGAACAAAATAATATCATAAACCGAACCTATTTTCCAAGATCTATTCAATAGTACTATTTAATTGAATCAATAACCCTTAAAACAGAAAGTCCCAAAATTCAATCAAGAACATTCATATACTTATAACCCTAATTTAATAATTCGAAAATCAAACTCAAATTTAACCCTGTTATTGAACTCAGTTTTTTGACATATAATATACCAAATTGACCAGAAAATTATTATCTACATGATTATGCCATCAAATCATATCAAAAACAGCAAGAACAAAAATCAAGAACAAAATAAGACCATAAACCGAACCTATTTTCCACGATCTATTCAATAATACTATTTAATTGAATCAATAACCCTTAAAACAGAAAGTCCCAAAATTCAATCAAGAACATTCATATTCTTATAACCCTAATTTAATAATTCGAAAATCAAACTCAAATTTAACCCTGTTATTGTACTCAGTTTTTTGACATATAATATACCAAATTAACCAGAAAATTATTATCTACATGATTATGCCATCAAATCATATCAAAAACAGCAAGAATAAAAATCCATAATTTAATCCATAATTAATTCGAAATAAAATAATTAAATTAGAAAAATACCTTGATTTCTGGGCAAAAACAAATGGTTGATTCAGAAAGAAGATTTCGAGAGCTTCGTTTTGATATATTACACGCCTGAATCGGAGTTTGATAAGGCCTTCGTTCATGTGTTTAATTCTCAAGAATGCAATATTAATTCGACATTTTCTCTGTATTTTATGGGATTTTACTGACTGATTATGATTATATGAATAAAATGAAATAATAAAAGGGCTATACATATTTCTGGAATAATGGTTCATTTAGGATCGTTTTGAATCTTTTAATTAGTTACTTAGCCGCTAAATAACTGCAAAAATGATCCAATTTGATACCGTATTGGATAATTATCCAAACCGGGCTTCTTATAAAAAACTATATATGAGAATAACATAATAATATCCTGTCTTTTGAGGATACCGGCGGCTTCGCCGGACGCCGGCGAGCTGCGTTTCTGGACCACCACGTTTATTTGAACTCCGTTTTGATCTCTAATCAATCCTAGATTGATTTCTAGGTTCGTCTCTACTATCAGTTTCTTCCCGTAATTAACACCACGATTTCTCCAGCGAAAACCATGAAAACCGGCGGAATATTGAATTTTCCGACGAGCATGATCCTGATATCCTTCGAACAAAATAAGACCATAAATCGAACCTATTTTCCACGATCTATTCAATAGTACTATTTAATTGAATCAATAACCCTTAAAACAGAAAGTCCCAAAATTCAATCAAGAACATTCATATTTTTAAAATCCTAATTTAATAATTTCAAAATCAAACTCAAATTTAACCCTGTTATTGAACTCATTTTTTGACATATAATATACCAAATTGACCAGAAAATTATTATCTACATGATTATGCCATCAAATCATATCAAAAACAGCAAGAACAAAAATCAAGAACAAAATAAGACCATAAACCGAACCTATTTTCCACGATCTATTCAATAATACTATTTAATTGAATCAATAACCCTTAAAACAGAAAGTCCCAAAATTCAATCAAGAACATTCATATTCTTATAACCCTAATTTAATAATTCGAAAATCAAACTCAAATTTAACCCTGTTATTGTACTCAGTTTTTTGACATATAATATACCAAATTAACCAGAAAATTATTATCTACATGATTATGCCATCAAATCATATCAAAAACAGCAAGAACAAAAATCCATAATTTAATCCATAATTAATTCGAAATAAAATAATTAAATTAGAAAAATACCTTGATTTCTGGGCAAAAACAAATGGTTGATTCAGAAAGAAGATTTCGAGAGCTTCGTTTTGATATATTACACGCCTGAATCGGAGTTTGATAAGGCCTTCGTTCATGTGTTTAATTCTCAAGAATGCAATATTAATTCGACATTTTCTCTGTATTTTATGGGATTTTACTGACTGATTATGATTATATGAATAAAATGAAATAATAAAAGGGCTATACATATTTCTGGAATAATGGTTCATTTAGGATCGTTTTGAATCTTTTAATTAGTTACTTAGCCGCTAAATAACTGCAAAAATGATCCAATTTGATACCGTATTGGATAATTATCCAAACCGGGCTTCTTATAAAAAACTATATATGAGAATAACATAATAATATCCTGTCTTTTGAGGATACCGGCGGCTTCGCCGGACGCCGGCGAGCTGCGTTTCTGGACCACCACGTTTATTTGAACTCCGTTTTGATCTCTAATCAATCCTAGATTGATTTCTAGGTTCGTCTCTACTATCAGTTTCTTCCCGTAATTAACACCACGATTTCTCCAGCGAAAACCATGAAAACCGGCGGAATATTGAATTTTCCGACGAGCATGATCCTGATATCCTTCGAACAAAATAAGACCATAAATCGAACCTATTTTCCACGATCTATTCAATAGTACTATTTAATTGAATCAATAACCCTTAAAACAGAAAGTCCCAAAATTCAATCAAGAACATTCATATTTTTAAAATCCTAATTTAATAATTTCAAAATCAAACTCAAATTTAACCCTGTTATTGAACTCATTTTTTGACATATAATATACCAAATTGACCAGAAAATTATTATCTACATGATTATGCCATCAAATCATATCAAAAACAGCAAGAACAAAAATCCATAATTTAATCCATAATTAATTCGAAATAAAATAATTAAATTAGGAAAATGCCTTGATTTCTGGGCAAAAACAAATGGTTGATTCAGAAAGAAGATTTCGAGAGCTTCATTTTGATATATTACACGCCTGAATCGGAGTTTGATAACGCCTTCGTTCGTGTGTTTGATTCTCAAGAACGCGATAGTAATTCGACATTTTCTCTGTATTTTACGGGATTTTACTGACTGATTATTATTATGTTAAGTCACACACACTATAGAGGGGGTGAATACAGTGTAAAGTACAATTAAATCGAACTTTAATATCTCAAGTAACAGAAGACAAACTTTATTGAAACAATAAACTTTGTTACAGTATGGAACTGTTACCTCTCAGTGATGAACAAATATCACGAGAGCTGCTAGGGTTACAATGAATAATTTTCTCGAATATGATAACACTTATAGTGTAAACCCTATGTCTGTGTTTATATACTACACAGTTACAAGTTAATCGCTAATTGATATGGAATATAATTCTGCTTCCTAAAATATATCAATCAGATATCTTTTCTTCCAAGTATTTTATTCTTCATAGAATTCCTTCTTCATGCATATCTCTTCTTATGTTTATCTTGATCTTCTTTCCTTTAATCATCTATTGTCCTTATCTGAATGTCCTTCAGCACTTAAGTTCTGATATCCATCTTTTGATGATTATCTCCTGATAATATAAGTACTGATATCCTTAAGTCCTGACTTCCAGTAAGTACTGATTTATCCTGTTTAAGTAAGTTCTGAAAACTAAACGTAAATCATATTAACCATGACATTATCAAATATATCTAACAATCTCCCCCAACTTGTAAATTAGCATAATATACAAGTTTAACAGATATTTGATGATGTCAAAAACATTAAGTACAAATGCATGAGAATTAGACTAGATAACTACAACTTACAGTCCTTAAAGCTTTACCAATATTTAACTTCTGATAACAGCTTCAGTCTGTACAAATATCAGAATTTAAGCAGTTGTAGATCTTGACTTGGCTTCATCTTCTGATCTCTCTGATGTCAGGAGTTGTTCTGAGATAGTTCTTCAACAAACATCTCTCAGCATATCTAAGTTCATCAATCATCCTCCTTTTAGCATCTTTAAGATCTGCATTATCTTCACCAATTTGAAAGATTGCAGCCCTGAGATCATTAATCTTTGCTTTTCTTATATCCTGATCCAGTCTGATCAAATAAGCTTTATCAGACTCAAGATTGAATTCCACAGCCCTGTAACCCAGAAAGGTAGGTATAATCTTAGCAGTATTGGGCTTCATTTCAACTATATCACCCTTGTGATCTCTGTACTTTGGAACATATGTGCTGTCAGACTTAACAGAATAAAGCCTTTTTTGTCTCTGAATCTGATCCTTCAAATAGTTTGCAGCACTTTCTATCAATCTGTCATCCACTTGAAGTAAGAATAGTACATGCTCCAATTCTTCAAAATACTTCAAAGGAATGGCATTTTGCCTTATATGATAAACCCTACCATCTGTCATGAAGTACAACAAGATGTGTTCTTTCAAGTAGGTATGGTAAACCATTTGTACAGATTCCAGTTGATTCAATCTCTCAGGAGTTGCTCCAATACCTGGTTCACTCAAGGAAGTTGGATCATTGGTAGTGTTCTGTATTCTTCTTTCATCAGCACTTCCCAATCTAGTTTTATCTCTTGCTTCCTTTCCAGTAACTACTCTTGCTTCAAAACCACTTGCAGCAGTCTTCAAAGGTTGAGTTTGTTTTGCTTTAGTGAATCCTGGTAGGAGTTTCTTTGATCTATCTTCTGATTTCAAGTTAACTTGAGCTGTGTCAGAGGTTACTCGCTTCTTCGAAATATCAGAACTTACTGTCTCTTGACTCTGAACAACTTGAGCCATGTTAGAGGTTGTTTTACGAACTTTTCTTGAAGTCAGAGCAAGATCATCCTTTTCATCAGTGATTTCTTCATTCACAGGAGGCACATAAACCTTGATAGGTTCACCAACCTTTTCTTTACCCTTGGATCTTGGATCTATCTGCGGTTGTGATTTAGCCAATGTTGCTTCAGTATTTGTCCTTTCTTTTATCACAATGCCTTTGAGTTTTGGAAGTATCTTTTTACCAGAAGCTTCAGATTTAGATGTGACTTTCTCTGATTTAAGTCTAGCTTCTTCTTCTATTAAACTCTCCAAGTCCATTCCTGGATTTTCCTGAAGAAATAACTGTCTTGACATTTCTTCATCAAGATCTAAAAGTTCATCAGAACTTATCCTTTTACCAGTAGCAGAACTAATTATTTTCCCAGTATCAGAACTTGTCCTGTGACTTGTGATTACAACTTTTCTTGATGAGAAATCTCTACCTTGACTATGACCTCTACCTATTCCTGAGTTTCCTTGATCATCCTTCCCTTTCAATGTCTTGTCAGTCTTGCATTTGGACTTAATTACTTTCTCCCCCTTTTTGGCATCAGCAGGTAGTAGAAGAGAGACAAACAATTCCACTGAGGCTTGGATTTCAGTAAGTTGAGATTGCTGAGAAGCTTGATTTTTCAGAATATCATCAATCTAAGCTTGTTGTTTCTCTTGAGTCTTCTCAATATAAGCAATCCTGTCAAAGGTAGGTTGGAAGAACTTTTTCTTATCAATCTTGTGAACTTGATCTTGTTTGATAAATTCTTCCCGAATCATGTGTAGCTCTGCATGAGTAGTTGAATGAAGACCTTGTAGATGTTTAGTACTCAATGCAGTGACTCTAAGCTGTATTTTGAAATCATCAGTAATTAACATCTCATCAGCTTTAGTCAAGTGCTCAGCAAGATGCTTTGCAGTTGGAACACAGGATACTGAGTTCCATTCCTTAGTCCACTCATGTCCAGCAGGAGTTTCACTCCAAGGCACTTCTCCGGTAACAAACTTCTTAACAAGTTCAGATTTAAGAACATTTTGTGGAGGGGCATGTCCTGAAGGACCTGCTTCATCAGCATCTGCATTTGTAGCAGCATCACCAATTTCTCCAGCATTTGCAGCATCAGAACTTACGAAATCAGTATCTTCTAATAAAATAACAGTGTGAGTAGCAATGGAGGCTTCAACATCCTCTAATTGCTGATCTGGTTCTAAGTTCTGATCAACAGCCATATCCTGATGCTCACCTATATTCTGAGCATCAGCATCTAGATGCAGAGAAGGTGTAGTAGATAATTCTGGAGTTTGAGCAACATCAGTTACATGTGTTGTTGATGGATTAGTTGCTGTTGGAGCTTCTAAGAGAATTACTTCAGGCACAACCAAGGTCTGGATATCAATATCAGCACTTGTGCCTGTAGTAACAGGAGATACATATTTTTGAACAGGAGACACAGATTGTGTATTGGCCTTTTCAGTAACAGCTTCCTGAGTTGGAGTGGATGGAGAAGTAGTGACTGGAACAGATTCCTTTTCTTGTGAGATTAGAGATTCCTGATCCCCTTCCTTAGCTGCTGCTTCTTCATCATCTGAAACTGGCCTTTTTACCCTCTGTTTCTTGTATCTCTTTGTAGATATGGATTCCTTGGGAGTTTCAGGTACAGTCATTCTTCTAAGCCTCTTGAGAAGCCTAGATCCCCCAATTGCAGAATCCTTCTGAGAAGTCACTTTCTCAGTTTCTTGGACAACAGGTTCTGATGTAGAAACCTGTTCCTCACTGTCTGATTCATCTCTCAAAGCAATCCTCCTTCTCTTTTGAGGTGTTTGAGGAACAGTCTTTGTCCTCTTAGGCTTGGAAGATGAAGGTTTCACAGGAGGTTCTGAGGATGAGGGTTGAACTGTCTGTGAAGTGGAGAGATATGATTTGAGATATTTCCTGAGAGTTGGTTGAGTAGTATGGGTGGTAGGTGCTGATGGTTGTTGCGGTGTTTGGGAGGTGGTTGTTGGTTGGACATCAGGATAAACAGATCTATAGGAATCAGGATCAGCATTTACTAAGATCTGTTTTACAGACTGAGGAATCTGTAAAGGTCTAACCACTGGTTTCTTAGTGTCAGCATTTACCAGGTCATTAAAGTATCATTTTGTAAGTTTAAAAGGTGGAGTTAAGGTACTGGTTAGTCGAGGTTCATCAGTACAAAAAGTATAAATAAGTTGACAGAATCTAGCAAAGTAGACAACATTCCTATCCTCTATCATCCTATCCCCAATAAAACCTATTATAGTAGTTGCAAAATCAAAATGAGTTTGGTTTATAATGGCATACCCAATGTGCTGACTCATTATGGGGATGACATCAAAATTCGAACACTTGTTCCCAAAAGCTTTAGTGATGCAGTCGAAGAAGAAGCTCCATTCCCTTCTGATATGAGCCCGTTTCAACTGCCCAAGCTTTTCCAAACTCTGTTCATACCCCAAACTGGCCATTAACTCCTGAAGAGCGGATTCCTCTGGAATTGAAAAAGTACATCCTTCTGGGAGATGTAGAGCCTTGCGTATTGTACCAAGAGTGACTGCATATGGAGAATCACCCACTTCGAAAACAATACTAGGAGTACCATTTTGACCACCATTATCAAAGTTTCCAGTCCTCCAAAGTGTCAGAACTTGTTGGCTTGAGAATACTGAAGGTTGGGTCAATGCATACCCGTTTTCACTGTGTGCAAGAAGATCTTGCACAAAATGCAATTCAGACGGAGCTTCAGCATTATCAAGAATTGCAGCATAGTTGTTTGGAACAAATTTAGCTCCATCAATGATTAAATCCTTAGGTGCCATGAAATTAATCGAGATTTATAAGTGCTTGTTAGGTGTTTGATAGAATGTCTATATGAAAAACCAACGTTAGAAGAAGAAAGAGAGTAAAAGCAAATAGAGAGAAAAAGTATGAAAGGAAATAAAAGATTAAAAAATCCTCTCTCTGTCTTACTTATACTTTTTTTTAAAAAAATGTAACCGTTGGACACCTGTCAGACATGCAGTAAAAATGAATAGTTAATGGGCACGAGAAAACAGTAATCATTACTTACCCACTTGCAGTTTTTCAAGGAAAAACCGTTCCACTTACCCAGTTATTCCATTAATCAAGGTGAATCAGTTTTAATTCAAAATTGAAACTGTTCCCACTTATTTAAATATTTTTCACTGTAACATCAATATTCTGAAAAAAAATCGAGTGAAAATGACCATAATAAATCAGATGAGCAAGTACTGATAAAGTAAAATCAGAACTTAAGTTAAAACAGAATTTATATGGTCATCAGAATATGAATATGTATCAGGATTTATCAATGCATTACAACATATCTCAGAGACAAGATCTTGAAACAAAAACAAATTTCATTAATATATCAAGAGAATACATTCATGAAATTTAAATTACATCAAAACTTTTTACAAGATTGCCCTAAACTACTAAACCTAATGTCAATAGCCTTTGTCCTAGCTCAAGAAGCAGGGAAAGGATGATGATGAAGAAAAACAGGAAGAAGAAAATAAATCATTTCTTCTTCCTATTTTCGACAAACAGAATAGCGAGTCGAATGATTCGCTCTTGCTGGCGGAGAGCTTCCAACCTTTCCTCCTCCAATCGCTCCAGATGGCGATGGTAGTCCATGTAGAAGAATAGGAGGTGGGTAAGTACCTCCTGGGGAACGGAGTCCCATATCTCATCAAGAATGGCAGTAACGTGCCATTCCTGCTGCCAATCGGCACAGCTCAGCTCCATGTTGAATGTTTCGTAGTTCAAAAACATATTGTAATTGACCATGGTGTTTTTGATATGAAGGTGAGTTTGTGATAAAAGATTTGATGGGAAGGCTGATGTGAAGTGGTTGTTTATATAGGCAAGAGAATGCCAAGAGACGCAAAGAAATTTAATGCTGACAGGTAGAATTAATTCTACCTCGTCTCCCCAGACTTGGAAAAAGAAAAACATTCATTGGAAAGGGAAAACATGTTTTAATGCGCACAAGAAGCAAGTAAAAGTTGACTGTTCATGTACGAGTACCACTATCCCTAAATATAGTGACTGTTAATCTTCCACTTCAACATATCAGGTGTAAACTGAGACTGTTTTTTTTTTAAAATTTAATCCACAAATAAGTCAAGTAAAGAATTAGACTTTAATATCAGAACTTAGACTTATATTAGAACTTAACGGTCATAAGAACATAATTTCTTAACTCGAAAAATGAATGCCTATCTTAGTAAGTCCTCACACAAATTCTGATTTATATTCTTCAGAACTTAATCATCAGAACATGCAATCAGAACTTGTCCTCAGAATTTGTGCAATGTGACACAATAACTGTTCATCTAAAACAACATAGATCACCACAGTGATTTTCATCATTAATATTGACTGTTTAGTGTGTGCATTAAGCTAAATATCAGACAAGGAGTAAAGTCTGATTCACTTCAGTACATCTTAGAAATAAGGCATAACTAAAACTTTGCTAAAGAGCTGTCATTATTCTGAAACCTACTGTTGAATGAGTTCATGCTTGAGTCCACCTCAACTATTTTGTGCTAATTTTATGCATCTTTTTAAATTCCAGTTTACAGTGGCTTCTCAGTGTAAGTGAGTCACGATTGCTTATCAGAATTTATGCTATTATCAGAGTATTTCTCCAGTAATCATAGAGTGTGAAAAGTCACCAAAAAAATATTTTGCTTTTCCGATGCATATTTACTTAATACCAGCAATGCACTTGGGTCATTCCTTCCACATTTGTACTCTAGATCTCAAAGGAGTACCTGAAGTGTAATCCTTGATTCTTTTTCCTTTTCTTTTGATAAGTGAGGTTTATCAGCACTTAGTACATCCAAACAGATTTACTAGCATCAGAACTCAACAGATAGAAGCAATATTCTAGTTTGTGACTTAGTAATAAGATAGACAAAGTAAACTCAACTATGCTCAATATAAGAATTTGCTTGTGTCAATGAATTTCCACATAAATAATTATTTCTAACATGGGATCCCATGTTTATTGAAGACTACTAAGTCAGCATCTAGCACATGTATCCTCATAGGATTGAATAGTTACACAAACAGACATAACATTTTTAGAGTTTTAAAACATATATCAGACAACAGTCAATACTTAAGCACATTTTTCAATTAAGCACAGAATACACAAAGAGAGTAAATTCTGTAAATACTAGTCATAAAGTCTGATACATTAGAACAAAACTAAGTAGATTTAGAGAAAGAACCTGAAACCATTCCAAGTTCATTTACCAATCTTGTAAAAGTAGCTTCACACAATGGTTTTGTGAAGATATCTGCTAGTTGTTGATCTGTTGGAACAAAGTGCAATTCTATTGTACCTTCATCCACATGTTCCCTGATGAAGTGATACCTGATGCTGATGTGCTTTGTCATATAGTGTTGAACTGGATTACCTGTCATAGCAATAGCACTTTGATTATCACAGTAAATAGGGATTTTGAAATATGTTAACCCATAATCCAGTAACTGATTCTTCATCCAAAGAATCTGTGCACAACAGCTTCCTACAGCAATATATTCTGCTTCTGCAGTTGATGTGGAAATTGACTTTTGTTTCTTGCTAAACCAAGAAACCAATCTGCCTCCAAGAAATTGGCAGCTTCCACTTGTGCTTTTCCTGTCAATTTTGCAACCTACAAAATCTGCATCAGAGTAACCTATTAGTTTAAAATCTGATTCTCTGGGATACCACAATCCCAGATCAGATGTTCCCTTAAGATACTTGAAAATTCTTTTCACAACTATTAAGTGAGGTTCTCTTGGATCTGCTTGAAATCTTGCACAGAGACAGGTAGCATACATGATATCAGGTCTACTAGCAGTTAGATAGAGTAGAGAGCCAATCATACCTCTGTAATCAGTAATATCTACTGATTTACCAGTATCCTTATCCAGTTTTGTTGCAGTGGCCATGGGAGTGGATGCACTTGAACAATCTTGCATTCCAAATTTCTTCAGCAAGTTTCTGGTGTACTTAGTTTGACAAATAAAAGTGCCTTCTTCATTCTGCTTAACTTGAAGGCCCAGAAAATAGCTAAGTTCCCCCATCATACTCATCTGATACCTTGATTGCATCAGTTTGGCAAACTTCTTGCAAAGTCTGTCATTTGTAGACCCAAAGATGATATCATCAACATAAATCTGGACCAGAAGTAAGTCCTTTCCATGGTTGAGGTAGAACAGTGTTTTGTCTATAGTTCCTCTGTTAAATCCACTTTCCAGAAGAAACTGAGCTAAAGTCTCATACCATACTCTAGGAGCTTGCTTATGTCCATAAAGTGCTTTATCAAGCCTGTAGACATAATCTGGATGTTTGGAATCTACAAAGCCTGGAGGTTGTTCAACATATACTTCCTCCTTCAATTCTCCATTGAGAAAAGTACTTTTCACATCCATTTGAAAGACATAAACTTTTTGTGAGTAGTATAAGCCAAAAATATGCTTATGGCTTCTAACCTAGCAACTAGTGCAAATGTTTCATCATAATCAATTCCCTCCTGTTGAGAATATCCTTTTGCAACCAGCCTTGCCTTATTCCTTGTAATTATGCCATCACTGTCAGTTTTGTTTCTGAATACCCACTTTGTACCAACAACAGATCTATTCTTTGGTCTTGGCACTAGGGTCCAGACTTTGTTTCTTTCAAATTCATTTAACTCTTCCTGCATTGCTTGCACCCAATCAGCATCTTGAAGAGCTTCTTCCACTTTCTTTGGCTCAGTCTGAGAGAGAAAAGAATTGTAAAGACATTCGTTTGAAGTACCTGTTCTAGTTCTGACACCTGCATCAGGATTTCCAATTATCAAATCAGGTGTATGTGATTTAGTCCACTTCCTTGCAGATGGAAGGTTTTCTCTAGAACTGGATGCTCCCCTATGATCCATGTTGTCTTCATTTTCATTTTCTGATGCTCCCCCTGAAACTATGCTCTCTAAGTTGGATTCTTCAAAATTTAGATTTTCAGAACTATCAGAACTTGGCTTATCAGAACTTGACGGATCAGAACTTGAAGAGATGTATGTTCTGATGCTTCTTGAGATGTGGTATGTTCTTGAGTATGCTCCCCCTGCATAGGTGCATCTTCCTTTGGTGTAGTCACCACAGTTTCAATAACATCAGAGTTTAATCCATCAGAGTTTACAGTATCAAGACTTAGACTGTCAGGATTTTCAGTATCAGAATTTGAGTCTTCATTTTCAAATCTCAGCTGATCATGATCAATAAAATCTTCAAGACCAGTAATCTTCTTGTCATTAAAAGAGACATTGATAGATTCCATGACCACTCTTGTTCTCAAATTATAGACTCTGAAGGCTTTTGTGGAAAGTGGATATCCAACAAAGATTCCTTCATCAGCTTTTAGATCAAATTTGGATAGCTGTTCAGGATGAGGCTTGAGAACAAAACACTTACATCCAAATACATGAAAGTACTTCAGATTTGGCTTCGTTTTCTTCACCATCTCATATGGTATTTTTCCTTGCTTGTTAATGAGTGTTGCATTTTGAGTAAAACAAGCAGTCTGCACAACTTCAGCCCAGAAATAGGTTGGAAGCTTTGCTTCTTCAAGCATTATACGTGCAGCTTCAATGAGAGTTCTATTCTTCCTTTCAACAACTCCATTTTGCTGTGGAGTTCCCGGAGCAGAAAATTCCTGCTTAATTCCATGGTTTTTGCAAGACTCTTCCATTATCAAATTCTTGAACTCAGTGCCATTATCACTCCTTATGGTTTTCACAGAATCTTTGACCAATTTATCCAGATGTTTGACATGATCAATCAAGATAGATGCAGTTTCACTTTTTGTGTGCAAGAAATACACCCATGTGTATCTGGTGAACTCATCCACTATGACCAACACATATTTCTTCTTTGCAATAGACATGACATTCACTGAACCAAATAGATCAACATGTAGTAGATGATAAGGCTCAAGAATTGATGATTCAGTCTTGCTCTTAAATGAAGATTTTCTTTGTTTGGCCTTCTGACAAGAATCACAAAGGCCATCAGGAGCAAATACTGACTTTGGCAGTCCTCTCACAAGATCTTTCTCGACCAGCTCATTTATATTGTTGAAATTTAAATGAGAGAGTTTCTTGTGCCAATTCCAGCTTTCTTCAATTGATGCTCTACTCATCAGACAGATTGCAGAACCATCAGTACTTGTTGAAAGCTTAGCTTCATAAATGTTACCATGCCTGTATCGTTTCAGAACAACTTTTCCTTTAGATTTACTCACAACTTCACAGTGTTCTTCAAAGAAATCAACATGATAACCTCTGTCACAGATTTGACTTATACTCAGCAGATTGTGTTTAAGTCCTGAGACCAGAGCTACTTCCTTAATGATGACATTCCCAAGATTGATATTGCCATATCCCAATATTTTTCCAATGTTGCCATCTCCATAAGAAACACTTGGGGCAGCTTTTTCAACAAAGTCTGATAGCAGGGCTTTATTTCCAGTCATATGTCCTAAACATCCACTGTCCAGGACTAGGATATTTTTCCTGTTGCCCTGCAATCACAAAGACCACTAATGATTAGTTTTCGGGACCCAGACTTGCTTGGATACTTTGGCCTTATCAAGTTTGTTAACATTTACAGCGGATTTAGCATCAGAGTTTATGTTAACATTTTTCTTATCAGAATTTACACTATCAGACTTTGAATCAGAATTTACACTAGAAGGAACAATGGAAACTTTCTTTAAAGAAGGTTTTATTTAATAATAATCATTATACAAACTATGATATTCTTTACAAGTATAAATGGAATGCCATAAACTACCACAGTGAAAACAAGGATTTTGTGGCTTATATCTAACAGACTGACTCTTAACTCCTGACTTTGAAGGTAAGGAGTTTATGTTCTTATTCTTCCTGCAAAAAGAAGCCAGATGGTTAGAACTTCCACAGTTATGACACATTTTCCTAGGAGCATCAGGAAGAGGCTTATAATCATTGCTTTTATTCACACCTTCCTTTCCATTCCTATTTTTCCTAGGTGATTTTACCTTGTTTGCATTCTTAACATCTTTCAGCTTATGCTTAAGCTGCTTCTTAGTCATTAAGCCTATGTTTACTTCAGCTGTCTTTTCCTGTTTTAGTTTGTCAGAAGTTAATCCCTCTTTAACTTCTGATTGATCATTATCATACTTTACAGTTACAAACTTAACAGGTTTTAACTTTGGCTTTTGCTTAACAACATGCTTAATATCTACAGTTCCTTTATCATTCTTTTCCTCTCCATAACCTAAGCCCTCTTTCCAATTTTCACTACTTAGCAAATTTCGAGTTGTTCTGCCAGAGTTAGTCCAAGTCCTGATAATCTCTCTTTCCTTTTCTAACTCAGTTTTTAGAGATTCATTCATTTTTAACACTTCATCCCTAACATAAAAAGCATCATCTCTATCCTTCTGAGTTTGATGGAACATAACTAACACTTTTTCTAAGAAATCATTTCTTTTCTTAAAAGCAAGATTTTCAGAAGTTAATCTTTCACATGTTAAAGTTTGATCTCAATAACTAACAAACATGGTTTTAAGATATCTTCTCAACTCATTAATATCATCAGTATGAAAAGCATAAGTAGTCTGAGTTACCTTTGTTTCAGCAGCTTCAGAACTGCTCTAAGCACTTTCTTTATCAGCATTTGCCATCAAAGCATAGTTCTCCTCACTTTCAGAGTCTGAGGAGTCTGTCCAACTTTTCTTCTTTGTGACAAGAGCCTTGCCTTTGTCACCCTTCACTTTCTTATAATCAGGAGATATGTGGCCTTTCTCACCACAGTTATAGCATTTGACATTGGTATAATCTCCTCTATCAGACTTTCCTCCTCTGCCCTCAGATCTTCTGAAATTCTTCTTATCAGAACTTGTGTCTTTCCTGGAAAACTTCTTTCCCTTCCTGAACTTCCTGTATACAATCTTTGTGATCCCTTTCACCATAAGAGCACACAGCTTCATCATCTCCTCATCAGCATCAATCTCAGGCAAGCTTTCAGAATCTGAGTCATCATCACTTTCAAAAAGTTAATGACTCAGTATCAGACTTTGTGAAAAGAGCTTTACCCTTGTCTTTCCTTGAGGTAGCTGCTTTGGGGGATTTTTTTTCAGCTTTGGTAGGCTTAGTTGGAGTTTCTGTGTCAGACATGATTGTGTTTGGATCTTTAACTGTATGTGCGTTAACAGATAGGCTCTGATACCACTTGTTGGGTCACACACAATGTAGAGGGGGTGAATACAGTGTAAAGTACAATCAAATCGAACTTTAATATCTCAAGTAACAGAAGACAAACTTTATTGAAACAATAAACTCTGTTACAATATGGAACTGTTACCTCTCAGTGATGAACAAATATCACGAGAGCTGCTAGGGTTACAATAAATAATTTTCTCGAATATGATAACACTTATAGTGTAAACCCTATGTATGTGTTTATATACTACACAGTTACAAGATAATCGCTAATTGATATGGAATATAATTCTGCTTCCTAAAATATATCAATCAGATATCTTTTCTTCCAAGTATTCTATTCTTCATAGGATTCCTTCTTCATGCATATCTCTTCTTATGTTTATCTTGATCTTCTTTCTTTTAATCAGCTACTGTCCTTATCTGAACGTCCTTCAGCACTTAAGTTCTGATATCCATCTTCTGATGATTATCTCCTGATAATATAAGTACTGATATCATTAAGTCCGGACTTCCAGTAAGTACTGATTTATCCTGTTTAAGTAAGATGTAAAAACTAAACATAAATCATATTAACCATGACATTATCAAATATATCTAACATATTATACGGATAAAATGAAATAATAAAAGGGCTATATATATTTTTGGAATATTGGTTTTATTTTGGATCGTCTTGGATCGTTAAATTAGTTATTTGGCCGCTAAATAACTGCAAAAATGATCCAATTTGATACCGTATTGGATAATTATCCAAACCGGGCTTCTTATAAAACACTATATATGAGAATAACATAATAATATCCTGTCTTTCGAGGATACGGGGTTTTGTTGACCGAAATGATTATCGTATCGAAAATTTTGCGCCGGGCCGCGCACGGGTCAAACCGTAATCCGGATCGAAAAAGTCAAAACACGGAAAATGTCTGGAATTACCAGATTAGGTTAGGAAGGAGTTTTTGGAAGAGTTTCGGGTTGTAAAAACGTAAAAACGGTTGAAGTCGGACGATTTCCGGCTTTATAAAATAATTTTGTAATTATTCATAAAATAATAAATAAATTCATAAATCAATATAAAATCATATAACAACCCAAAAATTACCAGAAAAATACCGTAATTATCTATATTTTATTCTGGTCATAATAAAATTAACATACTTATACTGTATCACATATAAGCATTCACATATCCACACCAATCAACAGATAATTCACCAAAAATCACATAATAATCATATAAAAATTATTTATTGATAAAAATAATTACACGCGATATCCCGGATGTTACAATTTATAGTAAAAGCAAATGACTTGTCGAGAACTCAAAAATAGACGTTTGGAATTTAATTTGTCTATCGAGAAGTCATTTTAGGAAATGGAAGACATATCGAGAAATCATTTTAAATTACTCTTATAGAGAACTAAAAATTGACTTATCGATATGTCAAATAAATACTCAGTTTGTCCAAAAATGGACTTAATTAATTCCAACTTTTATTTGAATAAATTCAAAATAAAATTATAATAAATTTTCCAAAAGTATTTTACCAAAATAATTTATTAAATTAAATTATTTTAGTTCTGAGTTATTGATAATTCAAAATTTATATTTGTAGAGAACTCTGTGAATGAACACTACTAGAGAACTCTACAAGGACTTATCGATTAGTCATATTTAAGCCTATCGAGAAGTCACTCGAGAAGTCAGTAAATTGACTTGTCGAGAACTCACTCGAGAAGTCCTGAAATGACTTGTCGAGAAGTCAATTAGACTTATCGAGAACTCAATTCTCTATAAACTTTTGACCATTGTAATTCTTCCTTGTGTTAATTTTGCATATTGAGGATGTAAATTAACAGTTGAGCAGTTTACTTAGAATTTGAAAAATTCCAAGTTGAATTTTGAAATTTGAAAAATAGATATGTAGAGATTTTTGAAATATTTATAATTCATATTTCAGTTAATTTTAAATCAAATAAAGATTGATTTATTAGCAATTAATCTGCTGCAAAACATTAGTTGAGTTCTTGCCTTAGGATGAATAATTAAGCATTCTAATTTCACCTACAAGTCTAGTGAAAGTTGCTTCATCCAAGGGTTTAGTAAAAATGTCAGCTAGTTATTTTTCTGTTGGAACAAAAATGAGCTCAATGGTACCATTTCCAGCATGTTCTCTAATAAAATGGTACCTTACATCAATGTGCTTTGTCCTAGAATGATTAACTAGATTAGCCATAATAGATATAACACTAGTATTGTCACACATAATTGTAATTTTGTGTAACACTAGGCCATAGTCCATTAGCTGATTTCTAATCCAAAGCACTTGAGCACAGCGACTTCCAGCAGCTATATATTCTGCTTCATCTATGGAAGTTCATATAGATTTTTGTTTCTTGCTATTCCAGGATACAAGTCCTTGTCCAAGAAATTGACAGCTTACACTAGTACTCTTTTTGTTCACCCTACATCTGTATCAACCAGCTTCAAAATCAGTTTCCTTTGGATACCATAATCCCAAGTTTGGAGTCCCCTTCAAATACCTGAAAATTCTCTTAACAACCCTCAAATGTGATTCTTTTGGATTGGCTTGAAATATTGCACATAGACATGTTACAAACATGATGTCTAGTCTACTTACAGTTAAGTAAAGCAATGATCCAATCATTCCTCTATAGCTGGAGATATCTACACTTTTGCCCTTTCTATCTTCATCCAACTTTGTTGTTGTAGATATAGAGCAGGTGAACAATCAATCATACCAAACTTCTTCAATAAATCTTTAACATACTTAGTTTGGCTGATGAAGATCACATCACTTCTTTGTTTGACTTGAAGTCCAAGAAAGTAACATAATTCTCCCATCATACTCATTTCATATTCACTCTGCATAAGCTTAGAGAATCTTTGGTAAAGCTTTTCATTTGTAAAACCAAAGATAATATCATCCACACAGATCTGAACTAGGATCATATCATCAACATACTTCTTGTAGAAGAGAGTCTTGTCTATGGTACCTCTAGTAAAACTATGTTTGAGTAGGAATTCTGACAATGTATCATACCAAGCTCTAGGTTCCTGCTTTAGTCCATATAGAGCCTTGAGTAGCTTGTACACAAACTCTGGAAATTCTGGATCTTCAAAGCCAGGTGGCTTTTGTACATAAACTTCTTCTTCTAACTCACCATTTAAGAAGGCACTATTGACATCCATTTGATACACTTTGAAATTTGAATGTGCAGCAAATGCTAGAAAAATTCTTATTGCTTCAAGTCTTACAACTGGAGCAAAAGTTTCATCATAATCAATTTCTTCTTCCTGTGAGTAGCCTTTTGCAACCAACCTTGCCTTGTTTCTGGTAACTATACCATTTTCATCCATCTTGTTCATGAACATCCATTTTGTTCCAATTACACTTTTGTTCTTTGGTGCAGGAACCAGCTCCCAAACTTTGTTTCTTTCAAACTGATTAAGCTCTTCTTGCATGGCAGATATCCAATCAGGATCCATTAGAGCTTCTTCAGTTTTCTTAGGCTCTACTTGAGACAGAAAGCATGCATGTAGGCACTTATAAGCAGTTGCACTTCTAGTCCTTACACTAGTATTTGGATCACCAATTATTGCATTTGGATTGTGATTCCTATACCATTTTCTGGTGTGAGTATGTCGACTGGTGCCTTCGTCATTTTCTTCATTATTGGTATGACTGGTAGATCCTTCTTCTCTTTTCTCCTCTGAGTTTGTGCTATCAAATTCAGGTGTTTAATACGAGCTTTCATTTCCATGATTTTCATGTTCAGTAGATTCTTGATTCATCATTTATTGTGCATTGACTTCATCTTCTTCATCAGAATCACTATCAATGTTGAGATTTTCAAATGCAAGGGCATCAACTTCATTATCATCAAGGCATTCCAAGCCTGGACACTTGTCATCATCAAAAGTCACATATGTGCTCTCAATGATTTTCTTTTGATCAATTACAAAGACCTTGTAGGCAGTTCTCTCCAATTAATATCCCAGAAAAATTGCTTCAAAAACCTTTGAGTCAAATTCCCCCACATATTCAGAATTGTCTTTTAAAATGTAACACTTGCTTCCAAACATATGAAGATGCTTTACAGTAGGATTTCTTTTAGACATGATTGAGTAGGGTGATTTTCCATGTATCTTGTTAATGAGAAATCTGTTTTGAGTGTAGCATGCAGTATTAACACCTTCTTCCCAAAAACTAGTTGGCAACTTGGCATCTTGCGGTATTGTCCTTGCAGTTTCTAATAATATTTTGTTCTTTCTCTCAACTACCCCATTTTGTTGAGGTGTTCTAGCAGAAGAGAATTCTTGAACAATGCCTTTATTTTTGCAGAATTCACTCAATATTGCATTTCTGAATTATGTCCTATTATCACTTCTCAATCTCTTTACACAATTTTGATCTTCAACCTATTTTTCTATCTTCTTTATGTGCTCAATTATGATGTATGGAGTTTCATCTTTAGATGAATTCTACCCAAGTATATCTTGAGAAATCATCCACCATCACAAATGCATATTTGTTCCTTGAAATTAATAAGACATTTACCGGCCCAAACAAGTCCATGCGAATAAGTTGCAATGGTGCACTTATGGAATTCACAGTCTTTGACTTGTGACTTGATCTCTTCATTTTTCCTTTCTGACTGGCTTCACAGACTTCAATTTGAGCAAACTATAATTTTAGCATGTCTCTCACTATCTCTTTCTTGACCAGAGTGTTGATTGTCTTGTAGTTTAGATATGAGAGTTTCTTATTCCATAACTTGCTTTGCTCTATGGATGCATTGTTGTAAAAGCAACTAATTCCATCCTCATTTGTTGAGTCCAAGTCTGTAACAAATAAGCTTCCGTTCCTTACTCCTTTTAGAGCCACTTCATTGGTTTTCTTGCTAATGAAGATACATTCTTCTTTCTCAACTAGAACTTTAAAACCTTTTTCTGCAAAATGACTGACAATAAGAAGATTTACTTAGAATTTGAAAAATTCCAAGTTGAATTTTGAAATTTGAAAAATAGATATGTAGAGATTTTTAAAATATTTATAATTCATATTTCAGTTAATTTTAAATCAAATAAAGATTGATTTATTAGCAATTAATCTGCTGTAAAACATTAGTTGAGTTCTTGCCTTAGGATGAATAGTTAAGCATTCTAATTTCACCTACAAGTCTAGTGAAAGTTGCTTCATCCAAAGGTTTAGTAAAAATGTCAGCTAATTGTTTTTCTATTGGAACAAAAATGAGCACAATGGTACCATTTGTAGCATGTTCTCTAATAAAATGGTACCTTACACAATGTGCTTTGTTCTAGAATGATTAACTGGATTAGCTACTATAGATATAACACTAGTATTGTCACACATGATAGGAATTTTGTGTAACACTAGGCCATAATCCATTAGCTGATTTCTAATCCAAAGAACTTAAGCACAATAACTTCCTGCAGCTATGTATTCAACCTCAGTTGTAGAAGTTGATACAGATTGTTGTTTCTTGCTTACCAGGATACAAGTCTTTGCCCAAGAAATTGACAGCTTCCACTAGTACTCTTCCTGTCAACCCTGCATCCAGCAAAATCTGTATATGTGTAACCAACAGCTTCAAAACCAGTTTCCTTAGGATACCATAATCCCAAGTTTGGAGTTCCCTTCAAATATCTGAAAATCCTCTTTACAGCCATCAAATGTGATTCTTTTGGATTGGCTTGAAATCTTGCTCATAGACATGTAGAAAACATGATGTCTGGTCTACTTGTAGTTAAATAAAGCAATGATCCAATCATCCCTCTATAGCTTGAAATATCTACCCTCTTACCCTTTTTATCTTCATCCAGTTTTGTTGCAGTAGACATAGGTGTAGATGCAGGTGAACAATCAACCATACCAAACTTTTTCAATAAATCTTTGACATATTTAGTTTGGCTGATGAAGATCCCATCACTTCTTTGACTGACATGAAGTTGAAGAAAGTAACTCAGTTCCCCCATCATAGTCATTTCATATTCAGTTTGTATAAGCTTAGAGAATCTTTGGCAAAGCTTTTCATTTGTAGAACCAAAGATGATATCATCCACATAGATCTGAACTAGGATCATATCCTCACCATGTTTCTTGTAGAAGAGAGTCTTATCTATGCTACCTCTAGTAAAACCATGCTTCAGTAGGAATTCTAACAGTGTGTCATACCAAGCTCTAAATGCCTGTTTTAGTCCATATAGAGCCTTGAGTAACTTGTACACAAAATTTGGAAATTCTAGATCTTCAAAGCCAGGTGGCTGTCACACATAAACTTCTTCTTCTAGCTCACCATTCAGGAAGGCACTCTTGACATCCATTTGATACACTTTAAAACTTGAGTGTGCAGAAAATGCTAGAAAAATCCTTATTGCTTCAAGTCTTGCAACTGGAGCAAAAGTTTCATCATAATCAATTCCTTCCTCTTGTGAGTAGCCTTTTACAACCAACCTTGCTTTGTTTCTGGTAACTATACCATTTTTATCCATCTTATTCCTGAACACCCATTTTGTTCCAGTAATGCTTCTAATCTTTGGTGCAGGAACCAATTCCCAAACTTTGTTTCTTTCAAACTGATTCAGCTCTTCCTGCATGGCAGATATCCAATCAGGATCTAATAGAGCTTCATCCATTTTCTTAGGCTCTACTTGAGACAGAAAACATGCATGTAGGCACTCATTAGCAGTTGCACTTCTAGTCCTCCACCAACAGTAGGATCACCAATTATTACTTCTCTAGTGTGACTTCTATCCCACTTTCCTGTATGAGTTTGTTGGCTTATGCCTTCATCACTTTCTTCATTATTGGTTCTGCTAGATCCTTCTTCTCTCTCCCCCCTGAGTTTGTGCTATCAAATTCAGGTGTTTGAGATGAGCTTCCATTTCCATGATTTTCTTGTTCAGTAGACTCTTCATTTCTCTTTTGTTGTGCATCAACTTCATCTTCCCCATCAGAATCACTATAAATGTTGAGGTTTTCAAATACAAGGGCTTCAACTTCATTTTCATTAAGGCATTCCAAGCCTAGACACTTGTCATCATCAAAAGTCATATATGTGCTTTCGATAATCTTATTTTGATCTATCACATAAATTTTGTAGACTGTTCTTTCCAATGAATATCCCAGAAAAATTTCTTCAAAGACTTTTGAGTCAAATTTTCCTACATATTCAGAGTTGTCTTTCAAAATGTAACACTTGCTTCCAAACACATGAAGATACTTTACAACAGGCTTTCTTTTAGACATGATTGAGTAAGGTGATTTGCCATATGCCTTGTTAATGAGATATCTGTTCTGAGTGTAACATGCAGTGTTAACAACCTCTTCCCAGAAACTTGTTGGCAACTTGGCATCTTGCAGCATTGTTCTAGCAGCTTCAACTAATGTTCTTTTCTTTCTTTCAATTACTCTATTTTGTTGAGGTGTTATAGCAGCTGAGAATTCTTGAACAATGCCTTTACTTTTGCAGAATTCACTCAATGTTACATTTCTGAATTCTGTTCCATTATCACTTCTCAATCTTTTTACACAATTATGATCTTCAGCCTGTTTTTCTATCTTCTTGATGTGCTCAATTATGATGTGTGGAGTTTCATCTTTAGAGTGCATGAACTCTATCCAAGTGTATCTTGAGAAATCATCCACCATCACAAGTGCATATTTATTTCTTGAAATTGATAAGACATTTACTGGCCCAAACAAGTCCATGTGAATAAGTTGCAATGATGCACTTATAGAATTCACAGTTTTTGACTTGTGACTTGATCTTTTCATTTTTCCTTTCTGACAAGCTTCACAAACTTCAACTTGAGCAAACTCCAGTTTAGGCATATCTCTAACTAACTCCTTTTTGACCAACTTGTTAATTGTCTTGAAATTCAAGTGAGACAATTTTTTTTTCATAGCATGCTTTGTTCTTCTAATGCCTTGGTGTAGAAGCAAAAAATTCCATCCTTTTTTGTTGAGTCTAAGTTTGCAACAAACAAGCTTCCTTTCCTTGCTCCTTTCAGAGCAACTTCACCAGTTTTCTTGCTGATAAAAGTGCATTCTTCTTTGTTGAATAAAACTTTAAAGCATTTTTCCGCAAATTGGCTAACATAGAGAAGATTCACTTCAAGACCAGCTACCAATGCTACATCATCAATGAAAACATTTTCAGAAAGAATTTTACCATATCCCATTGTGTATCCTTTCTTGTTGTCTCCAAAGGTCACCAAAGGGCCGACTTTCTCCTTAAATTGTGATAGCAGGGCTTTATCACCTGTCATATGCCTGGAACATCCACTATATATGATCCAGATGACTTTCTTCACTTTGCCCTGCACATAATGAGTTTTAAGTGTGTTTAGCAACCCAAACAGTGTTCGGTACTTTATTCTTGTTAACTGATTTAGCAGAAGTAGAATGAGTAGTTTCAGATAAAATAGAGTTCATTGACTATTGAGCATTTTCCCTTTCTGTTGTAGACCCGATTTTTGTTTCTTTAATGTCTACTCTCAGTTTGTGACAACTTTTCATCATTTTCAAGTTGCAAGGAATGCAGTCAAACTTATCACAGAAGGAGTAAGGATCATTTGCATTTGCATCATTGTATTTGCAGGCTCCTTCAATTGGCTTGCTAACTGCCTTTTTACAAAGGTGAGTTAGGTGATTCACAGAGCCACATTTTTCACATTTCTTTTTTGGAGCATCTGCAATATAAGCAAAATTGTTGCTTTTGTTTATCCCTATTTTCCCATTTTTATTTTTATTTTTCTTTCTTGCATCTTCAGTTTTGGTTTCTTTAACTTGTGTCTTGGGACTTTGTTTGTCCATGAGCTTCTCTTCAGTATTGGAAGACTGAGTTGATTCTGCAGTTTTCTTTTCTTTGTCCTCATCAGCAATTTCTTGCTTGATAATCAATTCTTCTTTTGACATCACATGCCTTGAACATAGGTGATACAACCTTTTTCAGCATAGCTGGAACATTTTCATTAACTATTGCTTTTCCTTTGTCACCTATCTCTTTTTTCTTGCTGTTCAAGTCATCATAGTCAAGAACAATATCAATATTTGCACATGGTTTGTTTTTCTCATGGTACTGTCCAACTAATTAGATGCATTTCTGAAGGACTTCAACATCACCTCATTCTTTTCCAGCTTCTCCCTTAGCACTGCTTCAATTTTATTTGCACATTTGAGCTTGTTCTTGAGATAAACATTCTCTTATTTTACAGCTTCAAGCTCCACCAACAACAATTCAGTTTCTTGCTTCTCACTTTCAAGCTTATCATTTATCTTTGTCAGTCTGGTCACTTCTTCATTAGCAGCAAATATACTTGTATGTATGTGAAACATTTATGTGCTCATCTTCTCTACAGTTTCCTTATATTGACTCACATTTAAATCAATGGTGGTAAGAGTTGGTACCTGTGATTTAGATGAGGATGATTCTCCTTGCTCCAAGGCCATGAGTGCATAATTTCCAAATTCTTCATCTTCATCATTTTGAGAGTCATCCCACCTTTTTCCCTCTCCAATATAAGCATTGCTTTGTTGTTTCTTCAGAAGAGCCTTATACTTTACTTCTAGTTCAAGATAAGCTTTGTCTTTCTTTGCTTTCTTGGGTTTCCTGCATTCTATAGCAAAATGGCCCAGTTCATCACAGTTGAAGCACCTTCTCTTAGATCTGTCAACAGATTCAGTTTTGTAACCATTCTTGCTGTCAAAAATGTACTTCCCTTTTCCTTTCCAGCTACTATCTTTGTTGAAAGAATGTCCTTTACCCTTGAAGTATCTTAGCTTCTTTACTCTAATGTTAGAGAATTTTCTAGCCAAATAGGCCATTGACTGATCTAGCTCATCCAGTTCATCAAGAGTGTAGAACTCATTTTCTTCCAATTCCAGAATGACTTGTTCCTATGAATTATTTGTTCTTTGCTCACTTGTTGAGGCAACTGGAGTTTGAGATCTCGGCTCATCATTTGATGTTTGGCTTTCATTGACAATTAAAGCACCCGAGCCATCTACAACATGTCCTTGACCAGATCTCAATGATTTCCTTTGAATCATTTCTAGTTCATATGTTTTGAAAATTCCATATAGAACTTCTAGTGTTATTCTGCTCAAGTTTCTCCCTTCCCTGATTGCTGAGATTTTCTGTTCCAAATGATGAGGGAGAGTAAGCAAGAACTTCAAGTTCTCCTCTTCAGCTTCATAGTATTTGTCATGGAGCTGCAAGTCATTTATCAACTTGTTGAACCTTTCAAAAACATCTGTTATACTTTCCTTTGGCTTGGCCATGAAACCCTCATACTGTGAAATCAGTATCCTTCTTTGATTTGATCTAACTTCATCAGTTCCCTCACAAAGTATATCAATATTTTCCCATATTTGCTTGGCAGTGTCACAGTTGACAATGTTGTTGTACATCACATTGTCAAGTGACTCAATCAATATCAATTGAAAGCCACTATCCAGGGAAACTCTCTCATATTCAGGCTCAGAATATTCAGAAGGATCTTTTGGAGCATAATGAGTTGGAATGACCATATCACCATCTGTTCATTCTTCAACTCTAACCATAGGAGTGAAGGGCCCATTTTTGAGAATCTGAATATAGAGTGGATTGGCCATCTTGATAAACAGCAACATTTTCTTTTTCCAAAGAGTGTAGTTAGCTTTGTCAAAGGTAGGAATTTTGATGTTACCGATTTTCTGTGTATTCATTCTTTCAAGATCTTGAATCTGTTTACTTTCAGATTTTTCTCTAATACCACTTGTTAGGAAATGAATAACATACAGGGGGGGGTGAATGTGTTTTTCTGTTTTTAAGCTTTTCTTGAATCTTTTATGGTTGAACAAAGTAAATTAAATCTTGTAGTGAAAGTGTGTTCATGCAGAAATTAAACTTGCAGGAATAAGGAACAGAGATCTTCAAAACTCACTTAATTTTATATTAAAATTAAGAACGTTTTGCTACAAAATTTTTAGGCTCTTTGTTGATAAAGAGCTTAGCTTCTTCTTGAGAGTGTTACAAGATTTTCTATCTAAATTGTTACTACTGACTAAAGGACCAGTGCTAACTTTATAATTCAGTTAACTTCTGGTTTACACAGTATACAATAAGACATGTTATTAGCTTTAGTAAACAGTCACTAGTCATTTCCATTTATAGAAAAGTATGTCTTCTATTTCTGGATTAGCATATCTTAACATCCCGTGTTTACTTTGATCTTCCTTTGTCAGTTAATCTTCACCATTGATTTTGCACATCCTTCAAGCTGCTTTTTGTAGACTTGTCAATCCAGCTATTTGGATTATTTGTTGATTGTTAATCTTGGATATTGAACTGATCTGCAATTTTGTACTTTGAGATTTTACCTCGAGATCTCCATTTGGCCTATAGAGAACTTGACATCTCGATAAGTATATTGGCTTGTCGAGATCTCTAATACTCCATTGTAAATTTGACTTATAGATGTCTTTGAGTTCTCGAATGAGACTTTGGCTTGTCGAGATCTCTCAGCTTCATGTCTTCACTTTGACTTGTCGACAACTTAGAGTTCTCTAGTGAATTTTGACTTATCGATATCTCTGAGTTTTCTAGTGGACTTTGACTTATCGATAACTCAGAGTTCTCTAATAAATGTAGACTTGTCGATAACTCTGAGTTCTCTAGTGAAGAAATGACTTGTCAATATCTCCAAACTTTATGTCTTCAATTGACTTGTCGATATCTCTCTGAGTTCTCTAATAGCTTTCTTGACTTCTCGATAAGTCATTTGGAGTTCTCGAATGACTTCTCTATAACACTAAATCTGTGACTTCTAGAGATCTTGACTTAGAGTATTTTTATCTAAACAGATTTATTTAACTCCAAGCTTCTTCAAAATTCTTCTAAGGCATGATCATCTTGATTTTCTTCCAGATTGAATCCTTAGGCTTGATACCGTTTAAGGAAAAAGACTTCAGTCTGCTCCTTTGCATTTTTATAGACTTTAAAATGTTACAAGTACAAAATACAAATTAAGATAACAATACAACTTACTTAGGGTTGACAAATTGTCTTAGTCTTGTTAAGGTACAGGCATGTCTTGCACAACAAACTCAACCAAACTCTGGCCAAACATCGATTTTCTTCATTTGTACACGAAACTTCGATTTTAATAGCTCAAATCAAAACTTATTCAACATAAAATCAAAGCCCTAACACTTAACTAACCTCAGATCATTCAAAATAAAAAACGTATAAATCAAAAATTCATATAAACCCTGATAATCGAATTTCACTATCCAGGAATCGTTTGTTCAATTAACTAGCATAAATCGACTGAAAATCATCATACAAAGCTATTCCAATCATCAAATCAATCAAATAACCCTAGAATCAAAAAGTTTTAATTCGTACATAAGCCCTAAAATTTAAAATTGAAAAATAATGAATCAAAACATGAATTTGATACCAGAAATCAAAAGAACAGATCAAGAGGATCATTTTGAGTACTTACATCTACTTATTTGGTGCTCAAAATCGATGAAAATCACGCCTTGATTCTTCGACCTGTTTCTGGAAAACCCGACCCGGTTTGCAGAGAATTTCTAATTTTTCTGATTTTTTTAATAATTAATTATAAATAATTAAATAAAAATTAGGCTATTTATAATAATGAAAATAATACTCCTAATTAAAATTAAGTCCCTAATTATACATCTATTAAAATTAATTGGCCCCTAATTTTATAATTTTTGAGTATTAATTTCTAAATTTTAAATATTTAATATATACAATATATGTGCCAAATATTCCTAAAAATTGTGAATAATTTAAAAATGCAAAGAAATGACCTATTTAAAAGTCCCATAATTTTATAAAAATAAAAATGTGATTTTTGTGGGGCTTTTGACACCCGAAAGGGCCGGGAAAAGTCTTTTTCGCGAAATGAGAAAATTTATAAAATATCCAGATATTCAGAATAACGATATGGTACAAGCCATACTAGGAAAAACAAGGCCAATTATTTTATTTGAAATATCAGCTATTAATACAAAGTTCGGGTCGTATAACTTTTGATACGAAAGCTTTTAATACAAAACAAAATACCTGATAAATACCCGAAAAATACCCTGACGACACAGAAAACACGTAACACATAGCAGTTAGGTTTTTATCACTATATACACATAATGATATAATAAAGAACTTAATTCATTGTTATTACAATATAATACAAGCGTAACTTTTCGATCGTTACAACGAATCCATTTTTCAAAATCACCTAAATGTGTTGGATCACGTTTTATAACCGAGACAAAATTTATTTTTAAAATCTTAATATTATCTTCTATTATTTTTTTAAAAAAAATGAGAATAAAATTTCGATGACAAAACAAATTGATCGTGCATGAAAATTTAAAACGATTAACTAATATCAATCACACAAAATATTGAATAATAATCTATTACTAAAAAAGTTTAGAGAACCAAATAACGTAGTTAATTAATTGATTAAAGAGTACAACCAAACAAAGCCTTAAGTTAAGGCAACCACAATTGCAAATCTCTCCTTTTAACCGGTGAAAACGCTTGTTTTTACAGTCTATGAGAGGTCTGGTTATGGGCAACACAAATCTGTTAATCAAAGGAAATTTTGACAGAGTTTTGATAGTATTTTAATAAAAAAAAACTTTGTATCTCTCTTCATCTTCGAAATGTTGTGTATGTATTCTTACGTTGGGACTGAAAAATATATATATATACACATAGCCTAAAACAAAACAAAAAGGTTAAGTGTTAACCTGCGACTAAGGCTAAAGGTCGCGGGTTAGGAAATAGAATATTCCTTAGTCCTAACTTGCGACCATAGTCACCAAGGGTCGCAGGTCAGGAAATAGGTTACATTTGATACAACCCGCGACCTTTTGCTATACTATAGTCGCAGGTTGGGAGTTAGATGAATTCTTGATTCCTGCTTATAACTTGCGACTCTAAAAAACAAGAGGTTGCAGGTTACAAACAAAAAATAACCCATTTAAATATCAAACCTTTTCATTTTCAAAAATAATTATGTTTATTATTTTATTAAAATTCTTCTTTTCAGAAAAACATTAATAAAATTAAAACAAATATTGTGCTATAATTTAAAATATCAACTAAATGAATTCTTTAAATATTGAATTATTAAAAATCCATTTCATTGATAATTCACAATTTTATTCATTATTATACAATTGTAATCATTTACTTGATAATATTCTATTTTTATGAAATAAATTATGTTACCAGTTTCAAATTAACTTTAAAGAACCCTCTGAAATATTATATTACTTAGAGTTTACTAAAATTAATAAATCGCAACTTTGATTTATTACAATTAAATCTTTTATCATTAAATTGATAAAGCCTCAATTAGTTAGATCAAAGTTATGCTACAATTTGTTTTACTCATAACTTAACCAATTATGATTAAATTATTTTCAAACAATTTATCAATATAGGTGTGCTAAAATATTTATGAATTAGATACAAGCACACAAATATTTGAAATACGAGATATAAAAAATGACACATAAATTCACACATCCTTAAAATATTGACATTAAATAACAAGTGAATTTATTTGAGACAAATTACAGTTATTGGCTCCTAATTTGTTAATTAGAAAGATTTAACATCCCAAGTTCACTAACCAACTTAGAAAAAGTGTTTTCATCAAGTGGTTTTGTGAAGATGTCTGCAATTTGATCCTCTGTGGGTATAAAATGTAATCAATGTGCGTAGTTCTTGAGTGTTGAACAGTGTTGTTTGAGATTGTTATGGCACTCGTATTGTCACATAATATTGGAATCTTTGATACCAACAGACCATAATCTCGAAGTTGGTTCCTCATCCACAAGATTTGGGCACAATAGCTTCCAGGAGCTATGTATTCACCTTTAGCAGTTGATGTGGCTACTGAGTGCTGCTTCTTGCTATGCCAGGATACCAACCTTCTTCCAAGAAACTGACAGCTTCATGAGGTACTTTTTTGGGCAATCTTACAACCTGCAAAATCTGAATCTGTATAGCCAACTAGGTTAAAGCCTGTACCTTTAGGGTACCAAATTCCAAGATTTGGAGTCCCCTTAAGATACCTAAATATCCCCTTAACAACTATAAGATGAGACTCTTTAGGGTCAGCTTGAAATCTAGCACATAAGCATGTTGCAAACATAATATTTGGCCTACTTGTTATGAGATAAAGTAATGAGCCTATCATACCTCTATAGCTTGTGATGTCAACTTCCTTACCAGTTTTGTCCTAATCAAGCTTAGTGGATTTTGGCATTGGAGTCTTTGCCAGAGTTGAATCTTTCATATTATACTTCTTGAGAAGTTCTCTAATGTACTTGGATTGACAGATGAATATACCATCTTTTCTTTGACTCACTTGTAATCTATGAAAGTAGTTCAACTCTCCCATCATGCTCATTTCATACTTACTCTGTATTAGCTTAGAAAATCTCTTGCAAAGATCATCATTAGTAGAGCCAAATATAATGTCGTCAACATATACTTGAACTAATATCATATCAGATTTACGTATTTTGTGAAACAGAGTTTTATCTATAGCACCTCTAGTAAAACCATTTCAAGTAAAAACTCAGAGAGAGTGTCATACCATGTCCTTGGAGCTTGCTTAAGACCATAGAGAGCTTTGAATAGAAAGTATATAAAATCAGCTAGATTTGGTAAACATCCTGATTGTTGTCATATCCTGTCTTTCTGCAGGTGAAGGCCCTCACTATAGAATCAAACAAGAAAGACCATTCCTTCCTTAGGTTTGTTCTGTTCGGACTTTCTAGGTTGATTCTTTCACCATAGTTTATGAAATCCATAAACTCAGCTAGCTCATCCTGTGTTGGTACCTCCACCAGATTTTCAGTTGGACGACCCAAGGCGAAATTCACATCAAGCTTATTAAACTTTATTTATTGGCCTTTAATTGAGCAAGTCACCACCATAGATACATAGTTGTCATACATGTTTGTCCTTACTACAGATGTTTTCTAGAACTCATGCAAGACATCCATGTACAGGATTGGGTTAGCAGTTAAAGCACCTGCAAGATATAATTCAGCCAAAAACTTAACAAACCCCTTGAAAGAATCAGGGGCCTGTTTAGCTTTAGTGAAAGCAAAGTAGCTAGTTCCATTCTTGGGGATATCAGTTCTAACATTGTTGAGTACCATTGTTGTTGAGTAAGAAAGAATGGGTAAGAAAGGTGAGAGAGAAAGAGCTTGAAATGAGAGAGAAATCCATTTGGATTTGAAAATTAGGCCACTTAGAGTGCTCAAAGGCGTAAGGATGTGTATGTCGAGATGTCTGGGTATTTATAGTAAAAGGTAAATGACTTGTCGAGAACTAAAAATGGACGTTTGGGATTTGTTTATCGAGAAGTCATTAAAAATAAATACATATTGATATGTCATTTTCCTAACTCTTATCGAGAACTAGAAAATGACTTGTCGAGATGTCAAATAAATACCCAGTTTGTCCTAAATGGACTGAATTGTTTCAAATTTTTATTTGAATAAATCAAAATAAAATCAAAGATATTTTGTCAAAGGTAATTTACCAAAACAATTTATTAACTTATCTCAGTTCTGAGTTATTTATAAGTCTAAAAATATACTTGTAGAGAACTCTGTAAGTTAACACTTATAGAGAACTCTACAATGGCGTATCGATAAGTCATAATAAAGCTTATCGGGAAGTCCCTTGAGAAGTCAGAATATTGACTTACCGAGAACTCACTCGATAAGTCTTAAAATGAGTTGTCGATAAGTCAATTAGACTTATCGATACTCAGTTCTCTATATAATTTTGATCATTTTGATTTTTCCTTGTACTAATTTAACATATCGAGAATACAAATCAACATCTAGACAGTTTCTTAGAATTGAAAAATTCCAAGCTAAATAGGGCGCGCAATTGACTAGGGCGCGCAATCGACTTAGCCTCTTACGTAAACCCGCTGGGCCGTTATGGGCCTCTAACGCAACCATCTAATATCTGATCCATTTTTATCCAGTTTTCAAAATCAATTATACCTATCTCTTTTTAACAGTTATATCACAACACATTTTCCAAAATCTTTCCAATTTTAATCATAATCTAGAGATACACATTTTCAGAAGTCACTTTTTCCCCAAAACGTCAGTTAATAAAACATATTTAAATACGGGAAATACGTAACTTAAAATGTTCTGTTCCGGTACATAAATCAAATTAACAATTATTCATATATATTGACCCGTAAAAGATTTGTTCAGAGGTATTTGCCTTGCGAAGCTTTAAACTAACACTGGCTTGACTCTAACCGACTTTAACTACTGGGTCCTTTGACTTGAACCTACAGAATCGAAACAACTTAGGTTAGACGACGAGTTATGCTTGATACATCCTCGCTAAACAATTACCCAATGATAACGATTCCTGACTCGTACATATTCATATAATATTATACACGTAATAATGCACGTAATACTATATTTAACAATTTAGGTTTGATTTATATTTATGCAGATATATATATATATACTCGATTCATATTTAATAGTAATTTTCAGAAAGTTTGGACAACGACTCCTCTATTTATAGACCTACCCGTCGAAACATCAATCGACGTCAATTCCCAAAAAATTCCAATCCACAATCTACAACTCGATATAACTCGCAACACCAATATTTATTTACATTTTAAAATAATCTATACGAATTGTTTAATTTATTTTAAAAAAAATTAGGACTCGGATATTAATCATCACGGACCATCGTCGGCTCGTAAAAGTCATCACGGACGGAGACAAAATTTCGCGTGTACCCAATTAATTCTCTGGTTTTCAACGCGAAAATTCTATCAATTATTTATAAAAGTCATTTTCAGCACGAGCAATTAATATCACGAATATTAATCAATAAATTCCTGCAAGAAAAGGAATTTAAATTAAAAATTCCGTAACAGTCCACACCAACATCACAAACGGCTCAACAGAGAAGGCCCAAAAAAACCAAGCCCACTAGAACCAAGCCCAAACCAAAAACACAGCCGCGCAACACCGTACATCGGTACCACACACGCGCCATCGTGCAAAATACACACCCCCACACACTACTCACACACGCACACACTCACACACAGAATTGCTCACACATATATGCACATAATCACACACATATATATATGCGTATAATCGAACAGAGGGAAACACCACCGCCACCACGCCATAAACCGGTGGCGACAGCGGCAAAAGAAAAGGGAAACTAAATAGGAAAAGCAGACGACACAAGCATTTACCAGGAGAAGGAAGTAACAGGGCGAGAGGAAACAAAAGGATAGAGAGAGAACAGAGAGGTTCGAGAGAAACGAGAGAGAATAAGAGAGTCAATCGAGTACGGGGGGTGGGGGTATTGGATTTAATTTTTTTATTTGTTAACAGGTGTTGCACAGGAAAGAAGGCACGTGTCCTTCAATTGATAACAAGCTAATATGTGTATATCGGATAGCTAAAGATTCTGAGACCCGGTTTATCCCAAAATTTGAAACTAACAGACCGATGTGTGCGCAAAACAATTTAAGAAAATTACGAAACTAGTCTTAAAATCTCATAAATATCCCGAAGTTTATAAAAACATAGATTTAATAATTTTAAAACAATTTTCGAAACGCGATTTATACCCGTTTTTAACCTTTAAACGAAACAACGCGCGGGTAAGTTTAATCCCGAAAATCTCCAAAATAATTCTAAAATTCTCAGAATATTAAAAACTTAATAAAATATAAGTTTCACAATTTTTGAGAAATTCTGGAATTAAATACTGATTTCTCAATTAAATGAGCTCAAAAAATCATTTAGAGAGAAATAATTACTAAAATATTGATTTATAAATTTTATAAATTCCCAAAAATAATTATTGAAATTATAAAATAATAAAAATAATTTTACAGATAATTCAAATATTTCTGAAAATAAATTTTCCATAAAATCACTTTTAAAAGCGAAATAAAAATAATGTGGTGCATCAAACGATCATACGAACAGCCTCACAACCCAACAATCACATATAAATAGTAATAAATAAAGCACAGAGATCAAAATTAATATACAATTCTTTATTTAATTAATTACGCAATCATTACACCTTTAGATATCACATAAATATACGAGTCGTTATATCCTTCCCCCTTTAAAAGATTCTGTCCCCGGAATCTTAACTAATTAAACAAGTGAGGATATTTGTCAAGCATATCTGACTCTAACTCCCAGGTAGACTCTTCTACCCTAGGGTTTCTCCAAAGTACTTTAAGTATATGAATAGATTTATTTCTAAGTACACGCTCTTTACGATCTAATAATTGGATTGGTCGTTCCACATAGGACAAATCTGATTGAAGCTCGATCGGTTCATACTCAATTACTTAGTTTGAATCAGGGATATATGGCTTCAACATGGATACGTGGAACACATTATGAATATGCTGCAACTGTGGCGGTAACGCTATCTCGTACGCGACCTTCCCTATTTGCTTTAAAACTTCAAATGGCCCTATATATCTAAGGCTAAGCTTACCTTTCTGTCCAAATCGAACTAACCCTTTCCATGGAGATACCTTTAGCAATACCAGTGACCCTATCTCAAAATTCATGTCCTTCCAATGTAAGTCTGCATTCTTCCTCTGTCAATCCTGGGCGACTTCCAATCTTTTCCGAATTAATGCCACTACATCTCTAGTTTGTTGTACTAATTCAGACCCTAACACTTTCTTTTCTCCTACTTCATCCCAATAAAATGGTAATCTGCACTTACATCCATATAAGGCTTCATAGGGTGGCATTCCGATGCTAGCATGATAACTGTTGTTATAGGAAAACTCAATTAACGGTAGATGATCATCCTGGTTTCCCTTAAAATCCAAAGCACACACCCTTAACATATCTTTAATGGTCTAAATCATTCTCTCACTTTGGCCATCTGTCTGAGGATGATAAGTAGTGCTCATGTTTAACCTAGTTCCTAAATACTCTTGAAACTTGGTCCAAAATCTTGAGTTAAATCTTAGGTCTCGATCTGATACAATGAACATGGGAACTCCATATATGAAATGGGCAGTTGTTCCAAATATTGATGTTTTAACCAACTTTTCCAAGGAATAACTCTCATTGATAGGGAGGAAATGTGCTGACTTGGTCAATCTGTCGATGATTACCCAAATAGCGTGATGATTCAACTTTGTCTTTGGCAATCCTACCACAAAATCCATTGCAATCTCTTTCCATTTCCACTGTAGAATCTCCAAGGGTTGCAACAATCCACTTGGCCTTTGATGTTCTGCCTTTACCGTCTGATACACGTGACATTTGCTGACCCAATCCATAATCTCCTTCCTCATTTATGGTCACCATAAGTTTTTTTTAAGTCTTGATACATCTTGGTACTCCCCGGATGGATAGAGAATCTAGAAGTATGAGCTTCTCATAATATCTCATTCTTCAGTTTAGTCATATTGGGGATCCATAATCTTGAGGAAAACCTGCGCATACCTTTGTTATCCTTTTGAGTACAAACTTCTTCTCCCGTCAAATTATCCAATCATTTGTGCATAACTTCTTCTTGACACCTTCTTATTCTTTCCATCAATTCTGGTTGAAAAGTGATTTCATATAAATGTCTTTTGTTACTTTCTGGCACTCGAACTTTAATTTCCATCTTTTCCAATTCCCTTGCGAATTCTTCAGAAACATTGATCTCATTCAATCTTTCCTTCCTGCTTAAGGCATCTGCTACCATATTAGCTTTGCCCGGATGATAGTTGATGGAACAATCGTAATCCTTGAACAACTTTAACCATCTTCGTTGTCTCATGTTTAAGTCCTTCTGTGTGAATATATACTTTAAGCTTTTATGATCCGTATAGATGTCGCACTTTTCTCCGTACAGGTAATGCCTCCATAGCTTCAATGCGAATACTATCGCTGCTAATTCTAAATCATGTACTGGGTATTTATGCTCATGGGGTTTTAACTACCTGGACGCATACGCAATAATCTTATCATGTTGCATTAACACACAACCTAATCCTTTCAGAGAAGCGTCACTGTAGATCACGAAATTCCCTATTTCATCTGGTAATGCTAACACAGGTGTTGTCAATAGTCTTTTCTTTAATTCCTGAAAACTTTCTTCGCATTTCTCAGTCCAAACAAATCTCTCATTTTTCCTGGTCAGCTTAGTCAATGGAGTCGCAATCTTGGCAAAGTCCTTCACAAATCTTCGGTAGTAGCCCACTAATCCAAGGAAACTTCTAACTTCTGTCAGAGTCTTCAGTTGTTCCCATCTGGATACAACTTCAATCTTCACGGGATCGACTTTAATAACATCCTTGCCTCTTATGCAAACCCGTTGGGCCTTTACGGGCCTCTTACGCACCCATCTAATATCTAATCCATTTTTATCCAGTTTTCAAAATCAATTATACCTATCTCTTTTTAACAGTTATATCACAGCACACTTTCCAAAACCTTTCCAATTTTAATCATAATCTAGAGATAGGCATTTTTAGAAGTCACTTTTTCCCCAAAACATCAGTTAATAAAACATATTTAAATACGGGGAACACATATATACTGAACCGTAAAATATTTGTTCAGGGGTACTTGCCTTGCGAAGCTTTATAATAACACTGGCTTGACTCTAACCGACTTTAACTACCAGGTCCTTGGACTTGAACCTACAGAATCGAAACAACCTAGTTAGACAACTAGTTATGTTTGACACATCCTCGCTAAACAATTACCCAACGATAACGATTCCTGTCTCGTACATATTCGTATAATATTATACACGTAATAATGCACGTAATAGTACATGTAATAATTAGGGTTCAATTTATATTTATGTAGATATATATATATATAAATATATATATACTCGATTCATATTTAATAGTAATTTTCAGAAAATTTGGACAGCGACTCCTCTATTTATAGACCTACTTTTCGAAACATCAATCGACGTCAATTCCCAGCAAATTCCTATCCACAATCTACAACTCGATACAACTTATAACAACAATATTTATTTATGTTTGAAAATAATCTATACGAATTGTTTTATTTATTTTAAAATATTTAGGACTCAGATATCAATCATCACGGTCCACCGTCCGCTCGTAAAAGTTATCGCGGACGGTGACAAAATTTTGCGTGTACCCGATTAATTCTCGGGTTTCCAAAGCGAAAATTCTATCAATTATTTATAAAAGTCATTTTCGGCACGAGCAATTAATATCACGAATATTAATCAATAAATCTCTGCAAGAAAAGGAATTTAAATTAGAAATTCTGCAACAATCCAAATCAACAACACAAACGGCTCAACAGAGAAGGCCCAACAGAAAAGGCCCAACAGATTCAAGCCCACCAGAACCAAGCCCAAACCAAAAATACAGCCGCGCAACACCGCACGGCGGTACCACACGCGCTACCGTGCAAAACACACATACCCACACACTACTCACACATGCATACACTCACACACAAAATTGCACACACAGATATGCACATAATCATACACATACATATATATATGCGTATAATCGAACACAGGGCTACACCACCGCCACCACGCCGGAAACCAGCGGCGACAGCGACAAAAGAAAAGGGAACAGCAAAAAAAAGGAAAAGCAAACGGCACAAGCATTTACCAGGAGAAGGGAGCAACAGGGCTAGAGGAAACAAAGGGATAGAGAGAGAACAAAGAGGTTCGAAAGAAACGAGAGAGAACAAGAGAGTGAATCGAGTACAGGGGTGGGGGTATTGGCTTTATTTTTTTATTTGTTAACAGGTGTTGCACAGGAAAGAAAGCACGTGTCCTTCAATTGATAAAAAACTTATACGTGTATATCGGATAACTAAAGATTCTCAGACCCGGTTTATCCCGAAATTTAAAACTCTCGGACCGAGGTGTGCGCAAAACAGTTTCAGAAAATTACGAAACCAGTCTTAAAATATCACAAATATCCCGAAGTTTATAAAAACGTAGATTTTATAATTGTAAAACAATTTTCGAAACGCGATTTATACCCGTTTTTAACCATTAAAGGAAAAAACGCGTGGGTAAGTTTAATCCCGAAAATCTCTAAAATAATTCTAAAATTTTCAGAATATTAAAAACTTAATAAAATACGAGTTTCACAATTTTTGAGAAATTCTAGAATTGAATACTGATTTTTCAATTAAATGAGCTCAGAAAATCATTTAATGAGAAATAATTACTGAAATATTGATTTGTAAATTTTATAAAATCCCAAAAATAATTATTAAAATTATAAAATCATAAAAATAATTTTAGAGACAATTCAAATATTTTTGAAAATAAATTTGCCATAAAATCACTTTTAAAAGTGAAACAAAAATAATATGGTGCATCAAATAATCATACAGACAACCTCACAACCCAACAATCACATATAAATAGTAATAAATAAAGCACAGAGATCATAATCAATATACAAATCTTTATTTAATTAATTACGAAATCATTACATCTTTAAATATCACAAAAATATATGAGTTGTTATAGCGAAGATGACAAATGTGATGAGCAGTTGCAATATTTGAATGCTTCTCCTTGGAAGAGGAGGTTAAATATGCCTTTTGAATCTCTTGGAATTTCAGAACTAAAAAATACGGAGGAGCGCCTCAAGCCTTCTATTGAGGAAGCTCCTACACTTGATCTTAAACCATTGCCTAAACATTCAAGGTATGCTTTTTTAGGTGATGCATCTACTTTGCCTGTTATTATTCCATCTGACCTTTCAGGTAGTGATGAGAAAAAGCTTTTGAGGATTCTGAGGGAGTTTAAATCGGCAATTTGATGGACTATAACAGATATCAAGGGAATCAACCCTTCTTATTGCATGCATAAAATTCTGCTAGAGGAAGGAAGTAAGCCGACTGTTGAGCAACAAAGGAGGCTAAATCCTATAATGAAAGAAGTTGTGAAGAAGGAATTTCTCAAGTGACTAGATGCAGGGATAATCTATCCCATTTCTGACAGTTCTTGGGTGAGTCCAGTTCAGTGTGTGCCGAAGAAATGAGGCATCGCAGTTGTTGCTAATGAGAAGAATGAGCTCATTCCTACTCGAATAGTCATGGGGTGGAGAGTTTGCATAGATTACAGGAAGCTGAACAAAGCCACAAGAAAGGATCACTTCCTTCTTCCTTTCATTGATCAGATGCTTGATAGATTGGCTGGGTATGAGTAATATTGTCTTCTGGATGGCTATTCGGGTTATAATCAGATTTGTATCCCTCTAGAGGATTAGGAAAAGACTACCTTTACTTGTTCGTTTGGTACTTTTGCCTTTAGAAGAGTTTCTTTTGGGTTATGTGGTACACCTTCCACATTTCAGAGATGCATGATGGATATCTTCTCCGACATAATTGGTCAGAATATGGAGGTGCTTATGGACGATTTCTCTGTATTCGGTGATTCTTTTGACGAGTGCTTGCAAAATCTTGGCGCCATTCTTAAAAGGTGTGTTGAGACCAATCTGGTTCTCAACTTGGAGAAATCTCATTTTATGGTGCAACAGGGCATCATTCTTGGGCACAAGGTCTCTAGTAAAGGTCTTGAGGTGGACAAAGCCAAGGTGGGGGTCCTTGAAAACCTTCCTCCACCAATTTCTGTTAAGGGAGTCCGCAGCTTTCTTGGTTATGCGGGTTTCTATCAGCAGTTCATCAAGGACTTATCTAAAATCTCTGAACGCTTGTGCAATCTGTTAGAGAAAGATGCTCATTTCAAGTTTGATGATGAGTGCCTCGCTGCTTTTGAGATCTTAAATAAGAGTTTAATCACGGCACCTGTCATTACTGCACCTGATTGAAATGAACCTTAGAAATGATATGCGATGCAAGTGACTATGCAGTTGGAGCAGTTCTTGGGAAGAGGAAGAACAATATTTTTTATATGGTCTAATATGCTAGTAAGACCCTCAATGGTGCTCAACTGAACTATACTAATACTGAAAATGAATTCTTAGCCATTCTCTACCACTTTGAAAAGTTTCGATCCTATTTACTTGGGACGAAGGTGACAGTTTTCACTGATCATATTGTTATTCGCTATCTCTTCTCGAAGAAGGACTCGAAGCCTAGATTGATTTGATGGGTTCTTTTACTTCAGGAATTTGATTTAGAGATCAAGAACTGGAAAGGTACTGAGAATCAAGTCGCTAATCATCTCTCTCATTTGGACGATCCTAGTACGACTTCACAGAATAAGACATTGATAAATGAGTCTTTTCCCGATGAGCAGTTGTTTTGGATACAAGAGGAAGAATCGTGGTTCCCACACATTTTGAACTACCTTGTATGAAATATTATGCCTCTAGACTTGTCTTCTGCTCAAAGGAAGAAGTTTCTTCATGAGGTGAAGTGGTACATGTGGGATGAGCCATTTTTGTTTAGGCAAGGAGCTGACCAAATCATCAGGAGATGTATTCTGTACAGCGAGATGGAGGGTATCTTGCGAGACTGCCATTCGACTGTTTATGGAGGCCACTATGGTGGAGAGAAGACAGCAACTCGTATCCTTCAAGCATATTCTTCTAGCCTACATTATTTAAGGATGCGCACCAGTTTGTTTTGAAATATGATTACTGCTAGCATGTGGGTAATATGTCCAAGAGAGATGAGATGCCACTTAATGTGCTTCTCGAGGTTGAGGTCTTCGATGTTTGGGGGTTTGACTTCATAGGGCCATTTGTCCCATCTTGCAATAATCAGTATATCTTGTTGGCGGTTGATTATGTCTCAAAGTGGGTGGAAGTCAAGTCTTTGCTGACGAATGATGCAAGGGTAGTGCTAAATTTTCTTGATAAGAAAATATTCACAAGATTTGGGACTCCAAGAGTCATAATCAGTGAAGAGGGATCGCATTTCTGCAATCGCAAGTTCACTGCTATGATGCAGAGATAAAATGTGAATCATCGCATTACTACAGCCTACCATCCTCAGACTAATGGTCAAGCTGAGGTATCTAAAAGAGAGATCAAGCGTATTCTAGAGAAAGTTGTATGTCCATCAAGGAAGGATTGTTCTTTGAAGCTGGATGAAGCTGTTTGGGCATATTGGACAGCATACAAGACTCTACTAGGCATGTCACCATTTCAGTTGGTTTATGGTAAGGGATGTCATTTGCCTATGGAGCTCGATCATAAAGCATGTTAGGCTTTAAAGAAGTTGAACCTTAATATGGATGCAGCTGAAAAGAAAGGGATGCTTTAATTGAATGAACTCGACGAGTTTTGACTTCAAGCGTATGAGAACAATAAAATGTATAAGGAGAAAGTCAAGAGGTGGCACGATAGGGGTCTAGTGCTGAAATCGTTTGTGCCGGGGCAACAAGTTCTTTTGTTCAACTCTCGTCTTCGTCTTTTTCCTGGAAAATTGAAGTCAAGGTGGTCAGGGCCATTTGTTATCAAAACCGTATTTCCACATGGAGCGGTGGAGATTTTTGAGAATGATCTAGGCCAAGCGTTCAAGGTGAATGGACAGAGGTTGAAACATTACTATGGGGATACGGCAAACCGTAAGGTGGTTAGTGCCGTTTTATTGCCAACTTCATCTCAAGAATTCTACGTCAAGATAGAGACCTAAACCAAGCACTTCTTGGGAGGCAACTTAAGTTTGTTGTATATTAGTAGATAGAGGAAGAAGAAAGCAAGGAAAAAACACAAAAAAATCAGAAAAAAGAAAAATTTCAGTTCCAACTACAGTAGCACGGCGCGCCCGCGCTGAGAGGCGGGGCGGCCGCGTTGTTTTCCAGTAACACAGCGTGCCCCCGCTGGTATACGGGGTAGCCACGCTGGAATTCTAGTAGCACGGCGCACCCGCACTGCCCCGGCGGGGCGGCCGCGCTGCCCGATGGGGCGGCCGCGCTGGCTCCCTGGACCTGAAAAAAATTAGTAAAAGGGAAAATCAAACACAAAATCAATTCCCAACCGAATTTTCCTCTCTCACCTTCCATATTTCCCTCTCCAATTCAGTTTCAAACTACCCATTACTCCCATTATTCCCACTTCTATTCTAAACCTAATTCTATTCCTATATATACACACTCTTATACACAATCTTCTCCATCACTTCTCAATTCTCAAACACACAAATCTCTCTTACTTACATCTTTTCTCTCAAATTCAATCAATTTTAATGGCACCCAAAAGATAACAAACCCAAGTTAGCAGCAGCACCACTGATTCTTCGAGTGTAGGTGGTGTGAGGCCTAGGTTTTCTACTCCGTAGGTTGAAGCGGAGTATACGAGGTTGCTGTCGAAGTTGATAGCCAGGGAGAGAGGATTTTTGCCATCAGGGAGGAATGGTAAGTTGCTTGAGATGATTCTGGAGATGGGTTGGGTTGCTTTTTGTGAGACACCCGTTGTTGTGCCCATGAGTGTGGTTCGCGAGTTTTACATGAATGCGAAGGTGGATAAAAATAGTTTTACTGTGGTGAGGGGTTGATGGTGGACTACAGTGCTAATGCTATTCGGAGGGTGATCAACCAGCCCGAGAGGAGGCCAGAGCAGGAGGATTGGAATGCTAAGACGGAGGATGATTTTAACTTGGATTTGATTGTTGCTACATTCTTTTATTTGTGCCAACATCATGCCATCTTCTGACGTGCATGATGTTACTGTGGAGCATGCATGGTTATTGTGGGAATTCTTCAGAGAGATTATGTGGATCTCAGGTCGGTGATTTATCATGGTATTTTGAGGTTTCTGCGAGGCAGCACGACGGGCTCTAGTCCCTATACATCCATTGTGACGAAGCTGTGTATGGTAGTTGGAGTTCATTGGCCCACACATGAGCAACTTTAGCTTCCTAGTGCTCCTATTGATAGTTCTACATGTTTGAGCATGCAGGAGTGGTGCGGTGGGAAACCTGATCCGATGGGGCTTGGTTACTCATATGATCACTTGTCGGGTGGACGAACAGCGCCTTAAGAATATGCTGGGGGGACAACTCAGGCGAGCAGAGTGGCATGAAGAGCTCAGTTGGGTGAGGCCAGTCCTTCACAGTTGTAACAGCAGCAACAACAGGATATTAGGGATAGTGTTGGTTTGGGTTCAGTGCAGTATAGGCACTTGATGAAGAGGATGGATGCGATGCATGACATCCATAGTCGGTTTCCACATGATCTCACCCAGGCGTTGGGGACTGTATTTAGAGCCACATGAGTTGATATCCAGTGGCCAGTTTTCGGTGAGGACTCTATGTACCCACCTCCTGACAATCCTGATACTCCTGACACTCCATCTATTGAGGGTGATGATCCTGGTTCCGAGTAGGTATGCCTGATTCCTTACTATTACCTTCACTGAGGACAGTGACTATTTTAAGTTTGGGGGTGGTAGTTAAGGAATATTTGTTTGTGTGTGTCCATATAGTTATATATTCATGATAATTTAGTTCATATAGTTGCATATTTGCCATATATTTTTTTTATTTTATTTTGCATGTTAGTTTGTTGCATATAGTTTCATGCATTTGCATTATAACATGATCCCTTAAGTTTGCTTTTCCGATTAAGTTGTGATATTGATGCAAGTGTAGTGATGTCGTATATATTGATGTTAAGTCCTGTCGAGTTGATTTGCATGCTAGAAGCAATAAAATTTCACCAAGTCTTATAGGTTGCTTGAGTGATAGATCATGGTCATGGTTTGTTTGTTTGTCGAGGTTTAATCACTTGTTTAGAATTTAGGATATTATCTTAATGACAACATAACATTGATATTTAAAAATTGAAGAAAAACATTAGATTTCATTGCTAGTTGTTGTGGCTAGGTGTCAAATGGCTAATAGCCAGCTCATATTTATATAAGTAGTCTAGGGTTGAATGAGATGGAGCTAAACGCACTCGTTCAGAAATTAAAAAAAAAAAGAAAAAAGGAAGAAAAAGGAAAAAAGAGAAAACATATATGTTGATGCATAATTGATCACGAGTGGGCTCTTTAATACTCGAGTTATTAAGTTCTTAGGGGACTTTGTGCCTAGTGACCTAAGGCTTTTATAGTCTGGGATCCACTAACCTAACGCTCGCTACATGGGTATTATTGCATAAGTCTTTTGTGGACCTCACTCGTTGCACGATCAAAAAAACATATTTGTGATTGTTTATGTGTTGTGAATAAAAGCATGAGTCCATGTAATAACCCCGATATAAAAATTGAAGTGTTATCAGTCATTTTGAGTTTAGCTTTTTATTCTATTTATAACCTTATGATTGCCTTGGTGAGTAGTGGGTCAGTATTATTGATCTAGTTACGATGGTATATCTGTTAAGCATTGCACACACACACGTTTCTGGCTTGTAAGTTGATTTGTGGGATTTGACTGATCTTTGTGTGAATAGTTGCATTTTTTAAGATATTGTTCATCGGTTGGTTTAGTTAATCTGAGGGGATCGTTGTATTCATGTAGTTGTATTCATGCATTTTTATTTCTTGTTCTTTGAGTCTGTTTATGCTTGAGGACAAGCATCGGTTCAAGTTTGGGGGTGTGTTAAGTGGCATTTATGTCCACGTAGAACGTCCTATAAAGGCTTCAATTGATGTTTTGTACTCGAGTTATTTGTGTATTTGATTTGTTTTTGTAGTGTTTTTATATTTCAGGCATAAATAAGGGATCAACGAGATTTAGCATTATTTTTGTGCTAAATTGGTGTTAGGAATATGTCTAGGATGAAAGCTCGTGGAAAGTCATTTCAAACCAGCAAGAAAAATAAAAATCAGAGTTTTTTCCAGAATGTCCGCGAGGCCGTGCCGGAACTGATAACATTCGAGATTATGCAGGTTTTTTCAGAAAAATCTATGGCGCGCTTTAGCACCGCGCGGCCGCGCCAAGGCGAGAATTCAAAATCCTGTTTCAAGTACAAGAGTGATTTTCTGGACTTCTCTTCTGATTGGGCTGCTATATAAAGACAACTTAAGACATTTTTCATAACAGAGCATAAGGAAAAGACATCAAGAAGACCTAGGAGCACAAATACAACCAAGGCGAAGAGGATCTAATTTATTCTTGTGAATCTTCATTTTAAGTTGTAATCTTGGATGCTAGTTTTCTTGTTTTGTTGAACCTATTACTCTTGTTAATGTACTTGATTATTATTCGTATTTATAAAGACTTAGTTTATTATACCATGCTTTCATCGGAACCCATGGTGATGATGAGTTCGGTTATGGGCTAATCATTATCGTGGGGTTCTAGCGGATTTACTTATGGATTTCAATAGTTAATATATTTTGATACCTTAGTGTGTGGTGATTGTATGATATCCTAGTATTGGTTGTGCTTATTCGTCTTATGAGCATCGCGAACTTATAAGATAGCATGTTAATCTCTATTGAAGCGAAAGTGAATATAGGGGTTTAGAACTTGCCATGCTAGCATAGGTTCATGTATTTGATTTGCATGATTCGTAGGTAATTTTAACCATCTTACTTTCCCTATGTAATCACAATAGATAACTTGTGCATTAAACCGTTATGTTGTCAAATTCTATAGACATATAGGGTCTCAACATAATTGGTGTCTATTCAGCTTCTATCTCTTTTGTGGATGTCTGATAGTAGGGTATTCGTACAATAAAAGTTGGCAATTACTAGTTTTGTGTTATCTGATTAGTGTCATCACCATTGTCTGCTAAGGTTAAGAACAAAAAGGATGTTGAATGAAGTCGTAATGAAGTTAGAATCCCATGTTTGTGTTATATAAGTAAATTAACCTTTTAATCTCTTAGTTAATTGCATGTTAGTTAATCTTAGTTTTAAACAATCTCAACTCGTTATCATCTTAGCATTAAATAATAAACATACCATTGTTGCATAATTGCATAAGTTGAAATTAATCTAAACCAGTCTCTGTGGGAACGAACAAGAATTAATTCTATATTCCTTGCGATCGTGTATACTTGCGTGAATATTAACGTGTGTTTTTATCATAACAGTACTATATCCAATAGTCTAACACGAACTCGATATGAGCTCTAGCGTCCTTACACAACTATACACACTCTTACACACTCTCGTTTCTAGTTTACTATAACCTCATCTCTGATACCAACCTGTGACGCCCCCAAATCCGGGGTCAGGGGATTTGGTCGTCACGATGAAACCTCAATACAAAATAACCCATTGAATCAATAAATTAATTCCAGTGACTCAAATATAGCATCTGTAACTCCAAACTACACCAAGATCTTTTTAGGTTATAGTTCTAGAAACAAGATATTCAAATTCCATAAATAATTTTTTTCACTTTCTTTTAAAACATCTTCTCAACCAATTTTAACTCAAAACTTAACCCACTAGTATAACTTCGAAAAGAAGTATACTAGGCCCAAATATAAGATAACAAAACTAATATACAAACAAACAACTTTACACAATAGAACTTACACTAGTCCGCAAACCCTGGACCAACCACCTTCCAAAAGCTTCTTCTTTGCTTTCTCCAATTACGCGGCTAAACAGCGCAAGCTAATTCTCACTGGAAGGTTAAATTTAAAAAAAGGCAAGTATGAGCGAAATAAATGCTCAGCAAGTTCATTATAGCATATATATAGTCTTTTGATATAAAACTGACATTTGTACTATGGCAGAACATTTTAAATCATAATTGTTGAACCAGGAAAGTTTTAGTTAAAGAATCCTAGAATTGGTTCCTTAAATGTATTTAAAATCCTTTTGATATTTTCGAGCGAAAATGCTTCAACAATACTTTAAATCTCAATGAGAATAAAACTTATAAAATAGTGTTTACATAAATTGTAAACAACAATATGAAACAATGATTACAGACTGAACCATAAACTCATTCAAACCCAACTCTTGAAAGTAATACTCATTTTGATGTCATATCAAATTAGATATTAATACGAACTTTGATACTAACAACATCCCATACTGAAGTCAATATCAATCATCTAAATTAATACCACCTTTGATATTTAACAACAAACTAAATATCAATATCAACCAGAAATTGAATCAAAACTGCAATTTTCACCTTTTATTCAAAACAGAAGCACGAGATAAATCATTTATGTATGATTATCAGCAACAGTATTATGCTGATTGTCACACCCCAACACACACACTCTAAATAAAAGAGAATCATAATTATTACAAACTTATAAGTCCAAAGGAAGATAATGATCTATTACAACCCAACCAAAATAACAACAATCCCAAGATCTTTACAAGTTCAGAGTTTAGAACAGCCCTTCTAACTAATACCACGATTACATACTGGCGGATTCCGCCTAAACTATATATATTCTACATGCACCCTCAAATGGTCTTCACCCTGCCTACCGGTTGACTTACGGGCGGTCTGCTTGGTACGAACCATGATTTCTAGTTGTAGAACAGGGTTAAACACAAGAAAATGAACTACAACGCTCAGCAAGTACTAATCATTCTACTAAGCAAGACATTATCTCAAAATCACGAGTTCATAAATCAAGGGGGAATATGGATACTTGTGAGAATGATAATAAGAATCATAAAGTTATAATATGAAGATATAGTAGAATTATAGCAATTGAAACAGGGTATATGGAATCATGATATCGGGCAATATGCTATAGTATAAAGACATGGTACAATCATAATAATCGAAACATGGCATATGGTATCATGGCATTGGGCAATCATGTTATAATTATCAAATCATCAAAATCATCTTAGTACGCTACGGATTACAGTCGGTGATCAGCCGTGAAGTTATCCCGAACCGCGCTGGGTTCTCAAATATAATGGGATCCCTAGGCTATATATGAGCCTATCAATAACCTGAAAAGGACTTGCGTCTGGGTCCAATCCACTAAGATAAGAAAACATTTATTTTATTAATTTATAACATGGATGTTGGGGAAAGATTGGGTATCAACGTAATTGAATTAGATTCAAGGGAAGAACATTTGAAGGTAAAGTACAAATCAAGCTAAGAGTGATTAACAGAAGTATTGGAAATAATTATGGTCATGGGGTTATTATAACTAAGCATTCATGGGAAATGTATGTATGTGCAACGATTATAAGAATAAAGAGGTAAGTAACTTTCCAACAATTATAAGCATAAGAACTTAGTAACTTGACAACACTCTTAAGCATAAGATAGTAACTTGCCAATAATTTTAAGCATAAGAAATTAGTAACTTGCCTTCCAAAAGTTTTAAGATTATTCGATCTTGACTGCACGAGTCTTCCCCTTCGCTTCAGAACCTACACATTATATTAATCTCATTACTATTTACCCTTTATCGACTTATAATCCTGAAAGCTTCTAGACTAACCTTTACCCCTATTATAATTACAATTACACAAACTTATGATTACACATAACATAATCATCAATTCAAGTAATCCAAATAGTCACATAATCACATAACGGCATGGCATATACTACTAGTTATTTATATTATAATATCATCTAAACAACTAAGAACATAAGAAAGTAACACATAAGAACTATCATTGACCTTAACTTAACCCTAAAGATGATGTGCATCACTCGAACTCTTCACTTCTAAGTCCCAAACACAACAAATACCACTAAAGCTTCCTAATGCCACTCGAAAGGGTGCTCTCGGGTTTCTTGGTGGAAATAGGGTGTCTCCACCTTGGGCGTTCACTTCAAATCACTTCCTACAGGTTTTTACGACTCTAAACTAACTTCTAAAGTCGGTGAGACTCAAAGGCCTCACTCCTAAAGGTTTACAAAAATCAATACTCACACTAAGGTTTCTGCTAGCACCAGTTTGCACGTCCTGTGTTCCTTGGCCGAAATCTCAACTTCTACATGGGGCATTCTAAAAAAACCAATTCCCATGGATGCTTAAGACCTAAACCTAACTCTCAAACTTGGTTTCAGGCCAAGGCCTCACCTAGTCCTCTCTAGGCAAACACTTGACCAGCCTACCTCAAATTCACTCTGCCCTTAATTTAAAGGTTTGTTAAGCTTCATAGGGATGCATTATACTTATTTAAGTCAAGGCCCCATGAAGTTCTAACCTAAGGCATGATTATAATCGACCAAAGTTCAAGTTTACCCAGCCCTGCCCTGTTCTGAGTTGCTCTCGGTTATGGGGGTGTGCACCTACCTAATTGCAAGTTTATTGTGGAATCAAGGCTACTGGACTCAAGTATAACTCAAGTCCTAACTCCAGTGAACTTTGGCCTAGCAAGGCCTCTCCAAAACTCACCTAAGAAAAATTCTGCTACAAAGTGCCTAGTGTACCTCCTTCCACCATAACTCCCAAACCAACACCAAAACCAACATGCAAGCCCAAAAATCTATCCTACATTATACAAAACCCTTCTAACTATCATTCTATGGAAAAATACGAGCATAAACTTAGCCATGACAGTCATTTACCGAGGCAAAAACAAAGAGCATAGCAGAGCATATTTTACATGTGAACTCCTAAGCAAATTTTCGAACAAAAAATACAAGGTAACAACTTGATGCCTACACGATTTAATCATAACTCATTAAGGCACATAACATACTAGCATTTTAAAGAAAAAGGCATAGCATGCATTGCACAAAAACTCAAATTCAAGTCACATAACACATTTGTTCGAAATATCACTTATACTACGATGTGCAAGCATTAACTTCAACTTTTAGTGTAAAAATCATAGCATGCAAGGATATAAATTTTGTAAAAACACATTTTAAAAGATCATAGGTTCTTTAAAAGTCACATGCAAAGCTTCTTTCGTTTTGAAATCAAATTAAACTAACATACAAAGCACAAAAATCCATTCGGCTCCTTGGAGTCATTGCCGAATGCTTGAGGCCAAGATCATGGCTTGAAAGTAGAAGCATAACACTTCATCAAGACCATCTCTTGCTCAATTATTATAAGCCACATTTAGTTCAACTCTAGATTCACAAGAATCAAAGTTAAACCCTTGGCTTTAACTACATGCAACTAAGAAAACTCACCTTAAATGATGATATAGAACCAAGTGAAATTGTCCTTTGCTTAGAGGGGTTGAAAGATGCAAGAAGATGAAGAAATGAAAAAGAAAAAAAAAAGAAAAAAAAATGAGAGGGGAGGGGGTTGAAGGCGCGGCCGAGAGAGAGAAAGAGAGGGAAGAGACTGAAGTGATGTTGGTGGAAAATAAATGATGTGAGTGGAGTGTATAAATTTGTTCCCGTCTCACTAAAATGGTAGTGTAGTTTGAACTTACTCTTTTGTCCTTCATCCACTAATAGCCAACTATTGCATGTAAGGTTTTATTGATCTTTTTCTTGGTCAAAAGGAGTTAGTGGGGAGTGAAAGGACAGTCCTACCCTTGGTCTCTATTTGAGTGGAAATTGCATGCAAGGGTATGCTTGTAATTCAATAACTAATAAAAGTATAATTTAAAAGAATGATTTTTAGTAATTAAAATACAAATTCATAAATCACTAAATAAATACCATAAATATTATAAGATTTTAGAAATTTAATAAAAAAAAATTAAAAATTTCGAACAAAATTTTATATTAAAATATTTTTTTACATATTATTATACTAACAAATAAATCATGAAAATTACACTTAACACATTATAAATGACACAAATAATTGCATGTAAATTGATTATATTCCACAATACTAAAATAAAAATTTATCGCCTAATCGCAACTAATGAAATATTACTAACTTGCGAGAAATCTCTATTATTTACTAATCGCGTAGCGAAAATCTTACTCGCGTACGGAATTTACACGCTTAAAACACTCCGGAAACACTCGCAATGCCAAACGACAAAATTATACACATTATATAACGAATTTGCATAATCGGCCTTATAACACAGAATATTTACGAATATATATATATATATCACCCTTATAAAAATAACTCCAATATTTACCAGTTGTCACACTGATAAAGAAAGAACAACAGATAATCAATGATATCTGAATAGTAACTGAAGCTAACAATAAGCTTATAAAATGGTAAGCAATAAGTTTTAGATTAGGAATCACAATATTCCGGCGGATGCCTTATCACATGCTGATCAGCCACTATGATAGAGCTGGAACATAATTCGTAGAATTCATATCCCAATCACAAGTACTCAAAAAAAGCTACATACCGGCCACAACCATTATGTAATTTAATAAAAAGGCACGTATTAACATATTTCACTTAACACAAAGTCCTAATGCTGGACTGTCCGCCCGGGTCACTTACGCATCTTCTAATCAAAATATTTTTCCATCAAAAAGGAATCGAATAAATGGATATCCTATCATAATCTACTCCCCATTTCTCATGGTCCGGAGTAATCTCAACAACTGATGGCGAAATAAATGGAATGATTAGTTATTCGCTAAATAGCAAAATCAAGTTCCACTGTATAGAGTGAAATGGGATAGCATAGTTATTCAATATCTATCTGGAAATAAATTATATGCTAGTAGAACAATTTTTAGAATAACACAACTTCAATAATCCCAATGATTATATGCATGCAATGTCTTCCAAAAGATTTATAAAACAATTTAATCCATATCTATAAATATATAACTATTCTGGAAGTAGAATAACGTATAAAAACTTGCATAATCAAAATCAATCATTTTGATGTATAAAACATTGAACTATTCTTGAATTAGAATAGTACAAGAAAACTTGCTTTTAGTTTTTAGCAGTTAGGCACACTATCAATAACACAATTGACTCGTTCTGACATCTCATGACACTGTTATCTTCTATTTCAACAATTCACTGATATGCTGCTCATGTGATTGCTAGAAATCCGATATGCATTACTGTTGAACTATACTCTAGACCCCAAAGTCTCGTCTTGATCAGCTTGAAAAACTCGTATCTATAATTAAATGATACACTCTTAATTTTCTACACGATAATTACTCGACGAACTGCGCATCAAAACTTTATCGTCTACCCAAACGATAACCCGCAAATAAAGAAAATAATCAGACACAAGACACTTGACCCACACACACACATAGACATGTTTCAATGATATGTAGACTGACAATTTATTTATATAACAAACTTATTCATATCCAATAAATGGATAGGAAATCTACCAAAAATTCGACAGCATTTCCTCTATTTATTGAACTATACACCTGTTTCCAATCTCAATCAACAATCAAATATATAGTAAAAAAATCAGCCTTGACTTGCTGTAAACACATAAGAAAATATTCCTTGACTTGCAGTAAACACATAATTCACGTATCATATAATTCATAAAATACATGACTCAATTCATCAAAACATTCGACTCAGTATGTTTAAAATTGAAATCGAGTCGAAATACGATATTTTGATAAATACGCAACTCAGAACTGACTTGCAAAACAAGCGACCTTTAGAAATAAAAGGATTTATGTCTTGAAAGTATTTTTAATGTAAGCGGAATATTTTTCTGAGTCTAAACACGTTCGTTTCGTATTAAACAGATGAACAGTCTATTTATTATGAATAAAATAAGATTAATTCAATTAATAATAATATTAATTGAATTTTAAATACCTTTAAATAATTTTAAAAGCTAAAAATAATTTTAGAATATTATTTGGCTTAATTATAAATAATTACACTTCATTCAATTATTTATAAATAAAATTAATTGATTAAATGAATTAATCAATTAATTAAATGAATAAACAATTAATCAAAACAAATTATAAATAATTAATTCAAATTATAATTTTTAATAATAAAAGATTATGATTTGAAATTAAAATAGATATTTTATAAAAAAATTGAAATAACATCTTTGTAAAACGAACTTTTTCCCGGGGTCGGAACCCCTCAAAATCAATTCCAAACAATACAATCCAACTACACTCTAATAAAACCAATAAATTTAAAACACACAATAATTTATATTTGCACGTATAAACATGCTAGAAATGAAAAATACGGCCAAAAGCGACTTCTACGACAACTTCCGAAAATTATGAAATAAATATATAAACACTAACATGCTACAATATACACAAGTACGAAGGCGGAATTTCGAAATGGTTACCCAAAATAAATTCTGATCACCCCGAAGACAATATCTGATGTCCAGAAAATATCTCCAGAAAATTACGAAATTCATAGCCGTGAACATATACACGCTGGAATGCCATGTGGAGTAATCAACGCCGTCAAACTCCTTTATATGCCCCGAAAATAAATTTACACGACAATATGCTACACAAATTATCTCCTCAAAACCTTGCAATATATACCTTTGCGTAGATATTGAAGCGTTGATCGTGTATATATATAACAACTGAAATTAGGACGGACGGTTGAGAAGATATGAATTTTTGAAAATTAAAAGTATATAAACCGGGAAGGGATAGAGGGACAGAAGGAAAGAAACCGTAACTAAACAAAATAAGGAAAAGGAAAGGGGGGAGGGGTTAGCACGCGGGTGGGGGGTAGGTGGCAGGGGGTATGGTGGGTAGCTTAGGAGTTTTACATGTTTTTTTGTTAATTTTGTTTTTTTAACTAAAATCAATACAACAATAATTAATATTAGCCCAAAATTAATAAATAGCGGGGGATAATATTTAATCAAACAAATATAAAATTTATATCAAAATTCCCCAAAAATTATGAATATTTCAAAAAGGCAACAATATAAAATATTTGGAAGTCCCACGATTTTATAAAAATAAAAGTCTGATTTTTGTGGGTTTTAACGTCCCGATAGGGGCCCAATTTGATAATTTTTATAAAACCAAAATATTTCCTAAATTAATAGTAAACCCCGAAAACACATATAATATATGCAAACGCCCGCAGAACAAGATAAAACAAGTATCTCGATAAAAACGTACTATAACACGCATCCAGATTGCGTGTAATTTCATACAAATGTATTTTAAACACGTCATGAGTATCTGAAAAATACGCTGGTCCTTACAAGACCACATATAAATCCACCGCATGTAAAATCATGGAAAAATACATTTTAAATAATATTAACCATATTATTATTCATTTAACACGTAACAAAATAGCTATAAAATATTACTTTTAAATATTTTTAAACCTCACCCTATGCTCGGGTGAACACGGTTAAAATATCAAATAATATTTCAGACACAAATAAAATATTGAGGCGAGTAAAATATCCACTCGATCCCCAAGACTTAAAAAAACACTCAGTTTTACCGATATAGATAAAACAATCGGCTTTCAGATAAAAATTTAAATTGTAAAAGTAGTTAAATACTTTCACAATAATAAAGGGATTGAGAGCAACTACCAATTAGCACATTACCATTTAATGAAACGAACACGTCAAAAAAAGAATAAAATATCCATAATTTTATTCCGTCTAAATCAGAAAATCACATAAATATATTCATGGAATAATAATAATAATTGCTGAAAATCTGGGATATCACATTTGTGCTATCTAATTCAGGTATATGAGATGAGCTTCCATTCTCATGATTTACTTATTCAGCTGACTCTTCATATTTTCTGTGATTTGTGTTGACTTCAGCTTCATTATCAGAATCACTATCAATGTAGATATTTTTAAACTTTAGGGCTTTAGCTTCATTTTCATTAAGGCATTCCAAGCTTGGGCATGTGTCATCATCAAAATTAACATATGTGTTTTCTATAATTTTCTTTTGTTCAAGCACATAGACCTTGTAGGCAGTTATTTCCAATGAATATCCCAGAAAAATTGCCTCAGAAACTTTGGAGTCAAATTTTCACACATATTCAGAGTTGTCCTTCAAAACATATCACTTGCTTCCAAACACATGAAGATGCTTCACAGTAGGCTTTCTTTTAGACAAGATTGAGTAGGGTGATTTGCTAAGATTCTTGTTAATGAGATATATGTTTTGAGTATAGCATGCATTGTTCACAGCTTCTTCCCAAAAAATAGTTGAAAACTTGACATCTTGCAATATTGTTCTAGAAGCCTGCACTAATGTTCTATTTTTCCTTTCAACAACACCATTTTTTTAAGGTGTCCTAGCTGCTGAAACTTCTTGAACAATGCCCTTGACTTTGAAGAATTCTATCAAGGTTGCATTCCTGAATTCTATGCCATTGTCACTCCTCAATCTTTTCACACATTCCTGATCTTCATCCCCCTTCTCGATCTTCTTGATGTGTTCAATTATGATGCATAGAGTTTCATCTTTAGAGTGCATAAATTCTACCCATATGTATCTTGAGTAGTCATCCACCATCATAAGTGTATATGTCTTTCTTGAAATTGATAGGACATTAACTGGTCCAAATAAGTCCATATGAATAAGTTGTAAAGGTGCACTTATAGAATTCACAGTTTTACTCTTGTGGCTTGATTTCTTCATTTTTCCTTTTTGACAAGCTTCACAAATTTCATTCTGAGTAAATTCCAGATCAGGCATGTCTCTCATTAACTCCTTTTTGACCAGATTGTTGATTGCCCTGAAATTCAAGTGATTAAGTTTCTTATGCCACAACTTGCTTTGCTCTATATTTGCCTTGGTGTAGAAGCACCAAATTCCATCCTCATTTTTGAGTCCAAGTCTGCAAGAAAGAAGCTTCCTTTCCTTGCTCCTTTCATAGCAACTTCACCAGTCTTTTTGCTGATAAAAGTGCATTCTTCGTTGTCAAATGAGACCTTGAATCCGTTTTCTGTAAATTGATTGACACTGAGAAGATTCACTTCAAGGCCAGCTACCAGTGCTACATCTTCTATGACAATATTTCCAGAAATCAATTTGACATATCATATTGTGAAACCTTTGTTATTGCCTCCAAAAGTCACTAATGGGCCAGCCTTATTCTCAAACTGTGATGACAGGGCCATATCACCTGTCATATATCTTGAGCATCCACTATCTATGATCCATATGACTTTCTTCCTTTGCCCTGCACACAATGAGGATTAAGTGTGTTTAGCAATCCAAGAAATGTTGGGTACTTTCTTCTTGTTTACCGAATGTGCAGAATTAGAATGAGTGGATTTAGATAAAATAGTGTTCATGGACTATTTTGCATTCTCCCTTTTTGATGCGGACCCAATATTTACTTCTTTGGGGTCTATTCTCAGCTTATGACAACTCTTCATCACTTTTAAGTTACAAGGGATGCAGTCAAACTTGTCACAGAATGAGTAGGGATCATTTGCATTTGCTTCATTGTACTTGCATGCTCCTTCTACTGGCTTCCTAACAACCTTTTTACAAAGGTGAGTTAGATCATTCACAGACCCACATCTTTGACATTATTTTCTTGGAGCATCTGCAACAAATGCAAAGTTGTTGCTTTTGTTTCTCCCAATTTTCCCATTTCTATTATTCTTCTCCTTTCTTGCATCTTCAGTTTTAACTTCCTTGACAGGTATCTTGGAATCCTGGTTGATCATGAGCTTCTTTTCAATTTCAACTTTGGAAGTTGGAGTTGTTTCTGCATTTTTCTTTTCGTTGTCTTCATCAGAAATTTCTTTCTTTATGATCAACTCTTCTTCACTGAAATTTACTTCACAAGCTTTGAACATAGGTGAATCAACCTTTTTCAGCATAACTGGGACATCTTCATTTTCAGTTACTTTTCCTTTTCCACCTACAGCTTTCTTGTTGATGTTCAAAGCATCATAACCAAGACCAATAGCTATGTTAGCACATGGCTTATTTTTCTCATGGTATTGACCAACCAACTCATATGCATTCCTGAAAGATTTTAACTTTACTTCATTTTTTTCCAGCTTCTCCCTCAACACAGCTTCAATTTCAGCAACACACTTCAGCTTGTTTTTCAGATAATCATTTTCTTGCTTGACCGACTCAAGCTTCATAAGCAGTAGATCTAGCTTTTTCTTCTCACTCTCAAGCTTCTCATTTTCTTTGATTAGCCTACTGACATCCTCAGTAGCTACTACCATGCTAGTGTGTATATGGAACATCTCTACACTCTTTTTTTCCACAGTCTCCTTAAACTGACTAGCATTTAAATCAATAGTGGTTAGAGTTGGTACCTATGATTTTGATGTGGATGCTTCTCCATGCTCAAAAGCCATTAGTGCTTAGTTTCTAACTTTTTCATCCTCATCATCATTGTCAGTGTCATCCCAACTCTTTCCTTCTGCAATATAGGCTTTTCCAGACTGTTTCTTCATAAGAGCTTCATACTTTGCTTCCAGTTCCAAGTAAGCTTTATCCTTCTTTACCTTTTTAGGCTTTCTGCATTTAGTAGCAAAGTGACCCAGCTCATCACAGTTGAAGCGCCTTATCTTTGATCTGTCAATGGATCCTGTTTTGTAGCCACCTTTACTAGCGGAATTATACTGAGCTTTTGGTTTCCAATTGTTGCTGTTGGAAGACTGTCCCTTGCTTTTAAAAAACCTTGGCTTCTTCACTCTTATGTTAGAAAATTTCATAGCCAACTAAGCCATGGATTGATCCATTTAATCTAGCTCATCCAGGGTGTAATATTCATCTTCTTCCAGCTCCAACACAACTTGCTTTTGAGGTCCTTTGTTCTTTTATTTTACAACTTGAATAAATGGAACTTGATTGTCTTTCTCATCTTCACTTTCTTCTCTGTCAATTATAATCAAAGCACTGCTACCATCAATAACATGTCCATGATGTGCTTTCAATGACTTTCTTTGCAGCATCTCAAGTTCATAAGTTTTCAAGATTCCATATAGAACTTCCAAAGTCATTCTGCTTAGATCTCTTCCTGCTCTTATGGCTGATATCTTTTGTGCAAGATGGTCAGGAAGGGCTAACAGAAACTTTAGGTTAACCTCCTTATCTTCATAATATTTATCATGTAGCTGCAAGTCATTTATCAATTTGTTGAACCTTTCAAAAACTTCAGTAATTTCTTCTTTTGGTTTAGCCATAAACCCCTCATACTGAGAAACCAGAATCCTCCTTGGGTTTTACCTAACGTCCTTTGTTCCTTCACACATGATCTCTATTTTCTCCCAAATCTATTTGGTTGTGTTACAGTTGACCATGTTATTGTACATTACATTATCAAGTGACTCCATTAAAATTAGCTGCAAGCCACTATCTTGAGAGACTTTCTCTTTTTCAGGTTCAGTATATTCTGAAGGATCTTTAGGAGCATAATATGCTGGAATAACCATGTCTCCATCTGTAGATTCATCAACTCTTACCATGGGGTGAATGGCCCATTCATGAGGATTTGAATATATAATTGGTTGGCCATTCTTATGAATAACATCATTTTCTTTTTCCATATTATGTAGTTAGATCTGTCAAAGGTAGGGATCATGATACTGCTAAGCTTCTGTGTATTTATTATTCCCTAACAATACAACAAGAATTACATAAGGGGAGTTGAATGTAATTCTGGATAGTTTTTTAAGATTTTAAAACAGTTCTAACTCAATAAATATATAAGTGTTTGATTTGCAGAGTGCATAATAAAAGAGTTATATAAATCAAAATACAAAGTAATAAAAACACAAGCTTTTAAAACTTTCTGGTGGATTTGAAAGTATCCACGAGATATATATATATATGTATATATATATATATCGAATGAGAACCCTGTGAAGCTTGAATAGCGCATAGCTGTTTACAAGTAGAACAAACAAACTACAGAGAAATTTTTGACAAGTACAGCTTTTTCTATCTCTCTTAAAAATGTGTTTGCTTAGTTGAATGTTCTACTAGCTACACTTGGTTTATATATCACCAAGTTTACATGACAATAAGACAAGATTATAAAAAAAACATATCTAGTCTAACTGCATGCTACTTCACTACTCTATTCCAGCATCTTTGAATAACTTCACAATTGCATAGAAATGGTAATGCTTCTTTGTTCTCAAATTCCTGCTTAACAGGATGCCACATTCCTTTTGCAAACACCCAACGCATGTAACTGTATTGTCACTGTCAACGGATATTTGAATTTGATCATCCGTCGGGTACATGCTTGTCATCCGTCGGGTAGCTTTGTTGATGATCCGTAGGGTAGCTTTGTTGATGATCCGTCGGGTAGCTTTGTTGATCATCCGTCGGGTAGCTATTTGTCACTTGACTCCATTTCACTTATACAGAATTACAAGACATCTTATATTTACAATTAATCAACCTATTCTGCATATCCAATAGTAGTCAACATGACTCATATACTCCTACAGAATCTACACAAAGTTGTTTGCAGAAATGTGCTACAATACTTATTTGTTACATAAGCTACTCACCCGATGGATGTCAAATCGTCATCCATCGGGACTATATTAAATCATCCGTCGGGACTATATTTCATCATCCATCGAGTGCTACAAAATATACTAAGTTAAATCTACTAAGGTGTTTTTTTTAATTTATCATCAATTTCACAACATATTCCTAACAATCTCCCCCAATTTATGTCTACTGGAATTGTAGCCATAAATTAAGAGAAACTAAATGATAACACAACACCCTAAAAATACAGAATATAAAAAGTAGATAAAAGTGATAAGTGCTACAATATTTACTGAAAATTGAACAAAGCAAAGTATACAAAGAAGTTGCTCACAATTATTATCAAGGTGTTCCTCTAGCCAGAGTAGATTTATTTCCTTGATTGTCAGGATTTCTTCCCAAGCCTCCTGTTGTTCTCTTCTATCTGATTTTGGAGTTGTCTGTGGAGTTCAAGTTCATCAGCTTCAGATAAATCCAATATTTCTTGCATTTCCAAAAGAGTCTCATTACTAGAGATACTCAGTTGGTCATCCAGTCTGAAGAATCTTCTAACTCCCTTATCATTTATGAATTCCATCAGCCAATAAGGCCTCAAATGCACTCTCTTTCCTGTAAAGAATAAACAGAGTTTTTGGAAGTGCATCTTTGGCTCTATTGCTCCTTAGCTCCTCTATCTTCCTTAGGACTATCCTCCTTGCAGTCACATTAAATCCAAAGTTCTTCTTGAAGGATGAATAAACCTTTATCAGTACAGATTGACTTTCTTGAAGAATCCTGTGAAGTGGCCATGTGATCTCTTTCCCTCCCTTATACTTGAACACCAGCCTTTCAGGAAGATGTCTATAGGCATCAATCCCTCTTACTTCTTCCAATTATTCCAAGTAAGGGTTTATTTCAGAGAACTCTTTGATGTCACAGATGTATAAGAGATCTGCCTTGTTGACTGTGAGTTGAGATTTGGTTAGGGTCTTGGATATGAGAGTCACAGGCTTCATTTTCCTGCTTGCTCTAGTCTTTGTCTTCTTTGGCTTGTTGAAGATTGGAAAGTTTAGTTCAGGAATTGGCAAACTATCCCAGTCTACTGGCTTATCCTTTGGAATTATGGGCTCACCATGAATATTCCTTGTTGGATCCACCACCTTTAATTCTTCAAATACCATTGAGGGTTTTGATGTCTGAGTTGAAGTTGTAGACTTTTTGGGAATGTAGTCTTCCATTTCCTCATCACTGAAGTCCAATTTTCTTTTGGAGTGGAGCTTGTATCTGGATCTTCTTTTCTGTTGTGCTTCATCTTGCACTTTCTGATCTTGAGGTTCAGCAATTATAGATGGTTTTGCAGAAAGCTGAGTTGTAGTCTTTATAGCTTGATGTTTGGCAAAGATAGCAGCTTGCTCCTTCTTTTGTTTGAGCTTTTTAGCATCTAAAGCAGCTTGCTTCTTTTCTTGCCTGATTCTTTATTTCCCTTCCTTTTTAGCTTCTACAAACTGAGGGTGTCCAGCCACCACATAGATTTCTTTACCATTTATGTAAATCTTGGCAATTCTTCTTTTAAGTGCTGAATCAGCCGGATCCTTGAAAAATGCAATTGACCTAGCCAACAGCTTCTTTTCATCCGACCTAGTTGTTTCATACACAATAACCATAGGATTTTTGTCTGAAATCTTTGAGTAGTTTTTTTTAGGCTTCATGATCAGCTTTACTTTTGGAGATTTGATGCAAGATATTTGACCCTTTTCCAGATAATTCAAACTCATTTCATTCACATAAATGTGCTTGACTTGAGAGTGATGATTAATGACTTTGTCTGGTTTCTGAATTGGTCCAAATTTCTGTTGAATTTCTGCATCTATTTTCCTCCATTTTTCTTTTAATTCCTTCTCAGCTGCTGCTACATCAATCATTAGCAGTTTTTCATTTGTTTCCAGTTTTGCTGCTGCCAGATTTATGATGTCAATGATGTCCATGGCTGGTGGCTTTATGAAAGCAATTGTTGGCACAATTACTTTGCTGACTTGGATGTTGAGCTGTTTCTCCCCTCACTAGATGAGCCTTTCTCCCCCTTTTTGTTAGCATCAAGTTGGAGAGTGGAAGGGAGTTGAGCGGCCACCAACTGTTAGAGCAGAGTAGTCTGAGTATCTTGATTAGCAAGTATCTTGGCCATTGACTTCTCCACATCAGATAATCTGGAGTCCATGGCCTCAACCTTTCTATTGAGATCAGTTTCCTTCCTTAGCTTCTGAGCTATCTCAGTGATGGTGGTTCCAGGAAGTCTAGTATCCAACCTTGCTATGAAATCCAGTTTTACTTCAGAAACTTCTTGTTTAATTTCATCCACACTTTGACTGTGTTGGAGAGCTTGAATCTTATGCAGCTGAAGTGCTTCAAGATGTGCTGTAAGTAGCTTCTTTGTGCTGGCATTTGTAGATGCTTGAATGGCTATTTGGGTGTCATGAATCAAATTGAATAGTGTTGATTGGAGATGTGAGTAGGAACATTCTTTAGTTAGCATCCAGGCAGGAACATCTGCATCTCCCCCTATGCTCATGCTATCTTCCTCATTATCCCCACCAGCATCCCCAAATAAGACTTCGCCCAGTTCAAAATCACTTCCAGTAGTTGAAGGTATAGCAGTGATTGCATCATTTTCTCTTTGTAAAGATTGAGTAGTGTGCACCAACTTGAGCATCTTTTCAGCCTCCTCATTGCCCTGTACAACTAGAGTTTGATAAGCTGTAACAGGATGAGTAAATGTCTCAGCATTTAGGGAAATAGAATCTATGATAGCTTGATATTCTTGCTGAAATAGTCTTTTCCTTTCTGCATCACTGATATTCATTGACTCACTAGCAATGGTGTACATCCTTATCTCTCCAGTACCTGCATTTCTCTTATGATCTCTCTGTTTTTGCATCAAGGGCTCCCCTTAGCTTCCCACCCTTACACCCTCACCTTCACCATCTAAGGTGGGACTCTCCTCACTCACTTTTGCCAGTCCTGAAGAAATTGACTGTATAGGTTCACTCATTTTCTCTCCTTTTTCCTGGGAGCAACCCAGCCTCTCACTCAGTTCACTCCCTTCCCTCAGTCCTAAGAATGATTGTAATACTACTAGGTCCTCTGCACTTGTGATAATTGAAGAAATTTGAAGTTATGTAGAGACTCCCGACGGATGATGAATATCCATCGGGACAGTAGTATGGCTATCTAACGGATGACTGCTGTTAGGCTCATCCGTCGGGATACAATCACTACTCGACGGATGGAGAATATCCATCGTGATGGAAGAAATGAATGAGTTTGGAGTGGAGACTATTATAGAATCTATGCAGATTGATGAAAATTTAGGCACAGATGTCTCAACAGACTGAGAAGGAAATGGCAAGTGAGCCAACAAATCATCTAAAAGATGATGCTCACTTGCTTGGATTTTTGACTTCTCCAAAAGAATTAAAGATGGGGAATTTGGACTTGATGTATTGATCATGTCAACATCCAGTGAGTGTGTGGAAGAATTTGGTGTTTCAGGTGCTTCAATTATTAAAGATTTTGGCTGTGACTCCACATTTATTGGAGCCACATCAATCTGAATTTGAGATGGTGCAGTGCCTGGGTCTTTAGCTCCAGTTTGCACTGTGTGTGTTCCCTGTGCATCCCCAAGGGTTTTTGATATTTTCTTACTAGCATAAATCTGTGGTGAACTTGTGTCCCTAGCCCTCTTGATCTGTGCTCCTGGTTGGGAGCTTGTTTCAATAATAACATCCTTTTGGGATGATGAAACTAGAATTGAGCTTATTTCCTTATCAACAACCACATTTTGTTGGGAAATTGTGGTGTGGCTAGGCTTAGGTACACTCATCTCACCAGCCTTATATTTAGGGTTTCTTTGATTTTCACCCTGTCCCTCACCTTGCTCACTCATCTTCACACTCCCCTCTTTGTGTTTAGTAGATTTTGCAACTGATTTCTTTTGAAAGAAACCAGAGGGGGCTTTCTTAGTTTTGGGTTTAGAAATTGTTGTTTTGGTAGTTTGGGTAGGCATCTGTTGGCTCATTGACATAGATGCCATTGCTACACTTGAAGGCAAAGAAATGTGTGAGGTTGGAAGAGTGGAGACAGTGGTGCTTACCTCACTTACCTGAGGTCCCTCCATGATTGGAAAGTAATGGAGGGGCACCTCTTTGTGGTGATTTTCCCTGTTGAGATCAGCAATGACTCTCCTTTCTTGAACCCAACAATTTAGCTTGTTGGTTGGGTTCTCAACAACAATGTTCTCAATAAGATGGTTAGCAAGCATCGTAAATAATCTAGCATAATAGACACTTTTACCTCTCTTATTAAGCTCTCCTAACTTATAACCTAACTCAAACAAGACCAAGTCACTGAAATTAAAGTACTTATCAGTAACTAGCATGTAAAGCATGGAAATGTTAATAGAGTCAAAATTGCTAATTTACCAGAGAAAACTTTAGTTACCACATCACACAGATAACTCTATTCTTTTCTAAGACCTAACCTCCTAATTTCACTTAGAGGTAGAAAGTGCATAGCCCATGGAATTTAACATGTTAACTATATCAGTGTCTGTGTGTGGAACAATAGCAGTATGATAAGGAAAATAAGTCCTGATTACATAATTAATATTGTATTAATTACACATGATTTGGGCTACAAGGCCCAATAAGAAGATGTATGACATTCAGACCAAAAAGGTTAACATATTGATCAGGCCTGATGGACCAGATAAGGCCTGTTGGAACAAAGAAGGCCCAAAACCCTGAATATTAATTAAATTCATAATTAATTAATAAGAGGTAAGTCAGCTGATAAGATTAGTCCTAGTGGAGAAATAAATCCTTGTAGATTGACCTCCAAGGAACCTGGTGGGATAAGGAATCAGCTTCCTACTTCTTAGGACTCCAAAGTCCATTCTAATTCTAAGACTTGACCACCAAGTCTCCTAACCCAAGTCCAATTCAAGGACTCCCAATATCTATATAAGGGGCTTCACCCCACCAATCAGAACTACGTTTTTTGACTTGATCCTTGGCACAGCAAGGTACGTAGGCATCTTGTAAGGCCGATCAAGTCACGAAACACAAGAGCAGTCAAATCGAGCCTCAAAGCTCACATTCCTTAGTAATAAATACAGCAATTATTATACCTTAGTTTTTGATCCATAACATTGGGCGCCGTCTGTGGGAAAGCACAACAACAACCATGGCGAGAACACGGAGAAGAAGTAGTGTCCTTGAAGGAGAAACGCTCGCGGGGACAATCCAAATGATTTCGTCAACCGTGGAAGTACCTCTGCATTCAACCTATGTCATCACCAAGGAGGAGCCTAGGTAGGGGCAACTGAACCTCAACCTCAAGGGATGATTCCCCCGGCTCCTCAAGATACGAATCCCCAACTTCAACAACTTCATACACCTGTGAATTCTCGACCCATTGGGTACAAGTATTCAACTGTTATAACCACTAACCCCCCTTATGGGATGCCCCTTTACCCTGAGGTTGGAGGAAGTGGGCATGCTGGACGGAGTAAAGCACAAGGGCAAACACCCTCTACATACAAGGTTTGGCTCCTATCCCGGAGGACCAAGAATTTTATGGTCCTTATACTGAGAGAGATTCTGAATCTTCGGATGACGAAGTGGCCCCAAGAAGGAGACGTGCTGGCAAAGAGCCGATGGCTGATGTTAATCAATGCCCTAGGAGCACCCGAGGGGTGAATCCCCAAGAAGTACATGAGAGAATCAAGGCCCGTGAGGCTGAGATTCAAAGGCTGAAGCAAGACTTGGAGGCGCACCAGGTTCCCAGGCCCCCATTACCACCTAGGGGGAGAAATCCTCCCCCAATCATAGACCTGGATGGTCCGACATGAAGAAGGGCTGTAGTCCCAAGAGCTGATCCAAGCAATCTTCTTCCCATTGGACATCCTGATGATCCTACTCCACCATTCACTGAAGAGATAATGAATGGACACATCTCAAGGAAGTTCAAGATGTCCACTATCAAAGCTTATGATGGCACGGGAGATCCCGCTAATCATGTCAGGACATTCTCCAATGCACTGTTGTTGCAGCCCATGAATAACGCTATTAAGTGTCGGTCCTTTCCTCAAACCCTGTCGTGTATGGCTCAAAGATGGTATTGTCATCTGCCCCGAACTCTATTGGGTCCTTCAGAGAATTAAGTGAGGCTTTTATTAAGTAGTTCATCAGTGGGAGAGTGCATGAGAAAAGTTCAGCATCCCTCATGAGCATTGTGCAGGGAGCGAAGGAATCTTTGAGAGACTACCTGAATAATTTCATGAAGAAAGCTTTAAAAGTCCCAGACCTTGATGACAAGGTAGCCATGATAGCACTGCAACAGGGAACTAGGGATGAGTTCTTCAAGATTTCTTTGGCCAAACGCCCCCTGAAAGCATGTTGCAGCTCCAAGATAGGGCCGGGAAGTACATCAAGGTAGAAGAGAGCATGAGGAAGACCGTAGTGAGCAACGAGCCCGCTGGAGGCAAGAAGTGGAAAACTGATCTAGAATATATCACTATGGACAAGTATCCTAGAACTGAGCAAAACCCTGATTCAACCCCTAAGAAGGGAGGACCTGGGCAAAAGTTTGCTGAATACGCTAAGCTGAATGCTCCTAAAAGCCAGATCTTGATGGAAATCGAGAAAGACCAAGATATTAGTTGGCCTAAACCCTTGAAGGCGGATCCTGCCAAGCTAGACAAGAGCAAATATTGTAGATTTTACAAAGATGTTGGTCATGACACCGATGAGTGTAGGAAACTGAAAGATGAAATAGAGTTCCTCATTCAGAAAGGAAGATTGAACAAGTACACTGGGGAAGGAAGAGATAGGAATAACAATGGGAGAAAGAACTTTGAAGATCGTAGGAGGGACCAAGACGATCAGTGGCAGAATCCCCAGCCTAGGGGACCAGTCATAAATACAATCTTTGGAGGACCACGACCCCGAGGACCTGTGATAAACACGATTTTTGGAGGACCAACTGCTGCTGGATTATCCAAGAACTCCAGGTTAGCATATACCAGGGATGTTATGCATATTGTTGGAGAAGCCCCGAAGAGGGCCAGGACAGGAGTAGCGATGGCTTTTGATGATTCTGACCTAGAGGGTGTGAAATTTCCTCATGACACCTATAATAGGAAACAACCCGGTTAAGAGGGTCCTTATGGATAATGGTGCTTTAGTGGATATCTTGCTCCATGACACCTTTTTAAGGATGGGATATAATAACTCCCAATTGACCCCAAATGACATGCCGATATATGGATTTGTGGGAGTGGAGTGCCCCGTGGAAGGGATAATCAAGTTGCCAACAACCATAGGACATGAACCAAGGAAAGCAACAAAGATGCTGGACTTTGTGGTGGTGAAAGGCTAGTTCAACTTATAAAACTATCATGGGAAGAACAGGGATACTGCCTTCAAGGCAGTCCCTTCTTCCTACCATTCAATTATAAAGTTTCCCACCCGGAATGGGATTGGAGAAGAAAGAGGAGATCAAAAAATGGCTAGAAGTTGTTATGTGACCTCACTGAGGGCAGATGGAGTTGGGGTACAGGTTTTGCCTATTGAAGATCTAGATATCCGAGAGAATGATGAGAAAAGAGGGAAGCCAGCAGAAGACTTGGTTTCGATTCCTTTAGCCCCCGAGGATCCTGAGAAGGTGACTTTCGTTAGAGCCACACTAGAGGAGCCCCTTAGAGGGAAGTTGGTGAAATGTTTGCAAGAAAATAGTGATGTGTTTGCATGGTCAGCAGCTGATATGCCAGGTATAGACCTGGAACTAATTACTCACAAGCTGACTGTGGATCCAAATCGGAAGACAGTGAAGCAAAAGAAAATAAGTTTTGCTCCAGAGAGGCAAGAAGCTATAAAACAGGAAATAGAGAAGCTCTTAGAGGCTGGTTTCATTAGAGAGATACAATTTCCAAAATGGTTAGCAAACCCTGTGATGGTGAAGAAGGCCAATGGAAAATGGAGGATGTGTGTGGACTTCACTGATCTGAATGACGCATGCCCTAAGGACTGTTTCTCGTTGCCAAGGATAGATAATTTGATAGATGCCACTGCTGGACATGAGATGCTGAGCTTCATGGATGGATTTAGTGGATATAATCAAATCAAGATGCACAAGGATGACATCCCAAAGGTATCATTTTATCACTGACTTTGGTGTCTATTGTTATCTTGTTATGGCATTTAGTCTCAAGAATGCAGGAGCCACCTACCAAAGGTTGGTAAATAAAATTTTTAAGGATATTATCGGTAAGCCCATGGAAGTTTATATTGATGACATGTTAGTCAACAGTCTAGTGAAGACTAATCATATAACCCATGTGAGGGAAGCTTTCGAGGTCCTGAGGTACCACAAGATGAAGTTAAATCCTACAAAGTGTGCTTTCGGAGTAGGATCGGGAAAGTTTTTGGGATTAATGGTCTCCAAGAGAGGAATTGAGGCCAATCCCGATAAAATAAAGGCAATCCTGGACATGGAACCACCAAAAACTATCAAAGATGTTCAAAAGCTCACTGGAAGGGTTGCTGCGTTAGGACGATTCATCTCCAAGTCTGGGGACAAGTGCTTGTCATTCTTCAAGTCTTTAAAGAAGGTTAAGGATTTTATATGGAGTGAGGAAAGCCAGAATGCATTCGAGGAATTAAAGAAATATATGGCACATGCCCCGTTGTTGGCCAAGCCAGCTTTGAATGAAGTTTTATACTTGTACTTGGTCATTTCAGAGAGTGCCTTGAGCGCTGTATTGGTTAAGGAGGAACTGAAAATCCAGAAACCCGTGTACTATGTCAGTAAAATTCTACATGGAGCTGAGTTGAATTATTCAACTATTGAGAAGTTTGCTTTAGCCTTTGTAATGGCTTTAAGAAAGTTACGTCCTTACTTTCAGGCTCATCAAATTGAGGTGCTAACAAATCAGCCCCTGAGAAATATCATTCATACTCCCAAGGCTAGTGGGAGGTTAATCAAATGGGCAGTAGAGCTAGGAGAATTCGACATCAAGTACAAGCCACAAACGACAATAAAAGCCCAGGCATTGGCTGACTTCATGGTGGAATGTACCATACCCAACCAAGAAGTTGATAAGGGGGACAAAGAAAAGGATGATAAGGAGAAAGAATATTGGGTTCTCTATTTTGATGGAGCATCAAAAACAAATTCAAGTGGAGCAGGTTTAGTTTTACAAAGCCCTGGCGGGTTCTTAATTGAGTATGCCATGAAATTAGACTTCCCGACCACTAACAATGAGGCAGAATATGAAGCTCTGATAGCTGGCCTCGGCCTAGTAGGGACACTGAGAGTCAAAAACTTGAAGGTCTGTGGGGACTCGAAGTTGGTCGTATCCCAGGAAAAGGGAGAGTTTGAGCAAGGGATGATACGATGGCTAAGTATGTCCACTTAGTAAGGGATGTGATGATCCAATTCGATGAATGCCATGTGGAGCACATTCTGAGGGAGGAAAATACTAAGGCAGATGCCTTATCAAAGTTTACTTCATCTGAGATAGAGTAAAGTTCAGGAAGTGTATACTTCCGCATTTTGAAGACACGGAGCATTGATGTTAAGCTTGTAGCTCTTATTGGTCTGGGGACGTCATGGATCGATCATATTAAGACCCATATTCAAACCGGTTGGTTGCCAAATGATGCTAGTGAAGCACGGAAGTTGGATGTTCGAGCACTAAGATACTCTTGATAGATGGGATTTTGTATAAAAGATCTTATGTGGTTCCCTACTTAAGATGTCTCAGGCTCGATAAGGCACGCTTGGATCTGGAAGAAGTACATGAAGGTATCTGTGGGCAACACTTGGGGGCAGAGGGCTAGCTCATAAGATAACCCGTTTAGGCTTCTCCTGGCCAGAAATGATAGCTGATGCCAAAGAGTATGTGAAGAAGTGTGATCGCTGTCAGAAGCATGCACCTGTCATTAGACAACCCCCGAGATGCTAACCTCCATTAACTCACCTATCCCCTTTTCTATATGGGGAATGGATATACTTGGGCCTTTCCCCATGGCCACGTCACAAAGGAAGTTCCTGATTGTAGCCATTGATTATTTGGATTGAAGTCAAGCCTTTAGCCAAAATCACAACTAAGCAGGTTGCACAATTCCTGTGGGAAAATATCATGTGGCGATATGGAATTTCCCGCATCCTAGTCTCTCACAATGGAACACAGTTCAACAATGAGGAATTCAAGAAGTATTGTGAGGAGAATGAAATTGAATTACGATTCACCTCTATGGCTCACCCGCTGTAATAACCCCAAAAATTTTGAACTTTTTGTAACCCTTATGAATAGTGATTTTGCTGATTATATTGAATAAGAAAACTTTTCATGCCACACTTTGTAGAGGTTCTTTTATTGTTATTCTGAGATCTTATTAGTACTCTATATGGTATATAAGTGTATGTAAAGATCGTCAGAATCCAAATTCGGATACTTTATTTTTTTCCCGAAAATCCACCAGATACCGAAAGAATTGAGTATAAGGTAACAAGATAAAAAGGATTTAAATTCAAGGATTATAAGAGAGGATCATAAAAGCAATATAAAATATTGAGAAAGGTTAAAGGGAACCTAAGTAATGAGATCTCGGGGATGATCCCTCAAACGACAAACGAGAACGAAAGTTAAGCGAACCATATGACAGATCAGCGATCATTAGCCAAGTAATTAGGAGTTAATCAAAGAGGTTAATGTATGATGATGTCATCACACCAACAAGAAGAAGACAAGTGTGGGAAGATGACATAAGTGGATGACATAAGAATGACCAAATGGGAAGGATTTGTTGGTTGATTATAAGCCACACAATTTTTACCATGGAAACAATTTAATTAAACAAACAAAAGGAAGCAACCAAGCCAAAAATAATTCATAACACAAAAATCACAAGTTGACTTTCATTTTCAAGCAAAGAAGCTCTCGGCCCTTCTTCTTTTTCAAAGAAAAGAAAATCCAAATTCAAGTTCCAAGCTTTGATAATTAGTGAGGTAATTATCCAAGGTTCCTTGTACATAGATATAGATATCCTATGAATCTAAGCTTCCATTTCCTTCACAATCTCTTCCAATAATTCATGGAAGAAGAGAGTGAATAGTGTTTTCAAGAACTTGAAATTTTGATCTGGTGTTTTTGTTTAGATAAAGCTTTAGTAAGGATTTCCAAGGGTTGTTTCAAGCTCCTTAGTTACTCCTACTCACCAAGGAAGGTATAATCTCATACCCTAGCCCTACTTTTGATTATTTAGAGTTTTTTATGCTTGGTTTAGTTCTTGGGAAGTATGATCCATGTATATTTAGAGTTGGGTTGGATTTATAATGGGTTTGGAGTTGTAAATCTTGATTATTGGTTAATGAACTTAAGTATAGCTTTTAGTTCATGATTGAGAGTAGTATAAATTGGAAATCTTGAGATGTTGGGGCTGTTTTAGTAGATTATGGATGGAGTTTGGTTGTAGTAATGATTGTGGGATTGATTGTGGATTGATTGGAGTTGTACAATTTTGGTAATCGCGTAAACATAGCCGTCGTAATCCCCGATTTACCTTAGACTGCTTTTGTTCTTAACATCAGGACCCGTGAACTCACTGTTAGGTTTTGACCATTGCCATGATTAGATATTTCATGTTACGAGCTTCGTTTTGATATGTGGTTCGCTTGAATCCGATGTACGGTTTAGGAGAAACGATCGTTTTAAGTAATGGCATTTCGCGGCCAAACCATTACCCCTCCCCTTACTTTGAAACCCTGTTTAAGGCCCTTAAATGACTAATTGGAGTATGAAACAATTATGTAAAGTGGACTAGGCAGTTGGTAGGGTACTCGCGAAAGAATCGCCTTAAAATTCTTAATGGTTAATTTATTAAAAATGGTGGAGCCGAGGTTACTCGAGCGACTTAAGTGAATCGTTAAGCGCAAAAGTGAACGTTAGGGTCTAATTGGTTAAAGTATAGATTTGTAAGTCATATGTCATAGACCTATTTGTATATTCGAGGATTCAACTCAACTCAAATAAGAATGTAATAAGTAAATAGTGGATCGACCGTCAGAGAGATCTCGCAAAGTAATATTTGTCAAAGGATTCAGAAACAAGGTTCATCTACAGACTTGAGGAGTTAATTCACTGGAAGAAGTTCAAGAAGTTGATCATGCCTCAGTGATAATAAATCAAGATCGTGGATTTAATCAAGTGACAGAGATCTCGTCAGAGTATCAATTAATTACAAGGATTTAATCTGAAGAAAATCAAAGTGTCAGAGTCAAGACATGAAGAAACGTCATGAAAGTTAGTCACTCATGAACCAGACAGTACATCGAGTGTCAACGTTGAAGTGATGGAATTGATTCATAATTTTCAGTGATTTTCAGAAGATTTGCAGAAGAATGGTTGCTGCTCAAGACTAGAATTAATTCTCTATTAATTAATTAAGTCATCTAATTTAATTAAGAAAATAAATTATATCTGCGAAGAATAATTTATTTATTAATTGAATTAATTGATTAATTAATTCTGATTTAATTCTAGGAATTTTAGGAATTTTCAGAAGTTTAATTGGATTAAATTCAAGGCTTAAATCAGCAAAACAAATGGAAATGAACTAGCATGACAATCTGGATTGTCATACCGATTGTCATGCTAGGCCATTCTCCATTGTCATACCGAAAGTTACTCTAGGAGGGTAATTGTCTTGCTAGTTCATTCTGATTGTCTTGCTAGTTCATTCAGATTGTCTTGCTAGTTCATTCAATTGTCCTACCGAAAGTCATACAAGCTATAGGATTGTCATGCCAATTCAATTCTATTGTTGTGCTGATTTAAAAAGAAGCAGAAGACTTTTCTTTCAATAATCTCAATCATTATTCAAGAACAAGAGACAGCAGCCGCAACAAAACATTTTATCTTCATCTGCTTATTTCAAAGATCATAATTTCTAGATTGTAATGTTAAATCTAATCCACTAGAAATCTTTATCTTGTTCTTGTATATCAATCTAGCGGATTAAAATCCCTAGAACTTAATCTCAAATCGCGTTTAGCATTTGATTCTAATTATTGCAAAAATAGAAAAAGTTCATGTCGAATTTATTCTAGATTTGTGATAATTGATTTGAGATTAATACCTTGTAATCGATACAGTTGTTGTAACACATTTCAAGTTTAATAATATTTTTATTTAACTTGAATTTTGTTTCACATTTTTTATTCCGCATTTTATTCGATTATTTGGTAACGTTTGTATTCAACCCCCCTTCTACAAACACATTGGGACCCAACAAGATTCTTAAGCGACTTTGGTTTAATTCCAACTTATATGATGTTTATAGGTTACCAGACTCGTCCCATGCCTTTTATCACCCCCAGTCGCTCAGGCAAAGCAAGTTTTCTACCCGTTATATTGTTGTTGTGATGTATATATGTATATGCATTATCTTGAGATAGATGCATGATGGTTATTAGCAAATCTTGAGATATTTTGGAGCATGCTGATATGGTTTTTATGCATGTCTGTTTGGTAATCTTGATATCTAATTGTTGATTCAATTGCTTATAAACAACATAATACCTATGCTAGAGATAAGCAGTAGTTGCGTATACCCTTAGTATAGGGGACCCAAAGGTGAACATTTTCTAAATCGGGAGTCGATGTTCCGGAGTATATTATATATATATATATATATATATATTTATATTTATATATATAGTTATAGTTTTCAAAACTATTAATCGAATAAGGTTTATTCGATAACTTTATTTTATTTAATGAATATACTTTTGAATATTCATTCGAGGACTTATGACTCCGCTTATTTTATTTAATGAATATTATTTTGAATATTCATTCGAGGACTTATGACTCCACTTATTTATTTAGTAATATTCTTTGTTTGATTAAAGAATGATGTTTTGATAATCAAACTGATTTTCAATTATTCAAATAAAGATCGTACTTTCGTATAAGTATATCTTTCGTTATTTATTATTCATTTCAAGTATGAGTTTTTAAACTTGTACTTCAAATTATTTTTATAAAGATTATCCTTATAGGAATATTATTTAGATAATAATATTCAGATATTTTCTAAGATATCGGGACTAATTTATTTCATTAAATCAGCATTACTCCAAACATTCCTAAAAATGTTTTCGAGCTTCAAAATGATTTTTAAAGTTAGAGCGGATCCCAAAACTCATTTTATATTTAAGATCTTTCTTTCGAAGGGGATTTAAATACTCGCTCATAACCTGAGGGATCCGACTCTGTGGTGTATTTTATATTCGCAACGAGGTTGGTGTTTTGAGAAACCATTTTTGATTACTTACCCAACGTTCGGGAAGTAAGTCCATCTACTTGAGTCGGCATAAGCAACATGGGCTCAGTTGGTGTCCATGAAAGTGTAAGTGGCTCAGTGGGAGTCCATCAATGCATAAGTAGCTGAGTGGCAGTCCAGCATAGGTCCTAATGCGGCCAGGGTGATGATCAGTAGGGAATTCGTCTATCTACTAGTAGAAAAGGTTACTTATTGGTATCTTTGCCTGATCAGCAAGATATCGGGTTTATGCCAAAATTCTTTTCTTTCCAAATTCATTGGATATTACAACTTTGTTCATACTTTACATGACGGAGGTTTCCAGGAAATATATGAGAAATATATATGTGGATATATATATCGGGACTTAATGAAGTATCTCGTAACTTCATTTCATTCAATAATACTTCAAAGATTGAATCTATTCAAGTCTTAACTTGTGGTCTCATCTATGGGATGAACTTTTGAAACCTATTATACTTTGAACAGTGGTAGTTCAAGTAGTTTTCTAAAATGGTATAAGTATAGTGAAGTAATTGGTAACTTCTTCTTCCTTTAAGCTTATATCTAGTAAGTAATTACCTTACACTTGATAAAGGGTTCTAGTAAGTTATCCATTTGGATACTTGCATTATTGTTTACACTATATATTATCTTGCGAGTTGTAATGCTCACTCTTGCTTCATTTCTTCATCACACAACAACAGTTAGGAAAGATGGCCAGACTCAAGCAGACCCAGCGCAAGCGCGTGGGAAGCGTCCCGCGTCTTCCCATTGATATCATAGCTGTTATAGCTGCAGAGGTAGATCTATTTGTAGATCAGGCATTCTACTTTTTGGAATCAATTATGAATAATTATAACTTGTGGCAGATAATGGCAATTAACTGTAAACTTATCAAGTAATCATTTTGGGTTGTAATAACTTTTAAATTATGGATTCAAGGACTTGTACTTATTTCAATTTCATCTCTGAGACTATAACGGGTTGTGGTATGTGTTATTGTGGGGTCACAACATGAGGTTATTTATTTTTGATTAAGTTAAGTGTTAATTATGGTAAGCAAATGTTTGACTTTCCAAAGAGTAAAGGCAGAGCACCAGAGACCCAGTGGGATTTTACGACCCCTGGAGATTCCCGAATAGAAATGGGAACAAATATCCATGGATTTTGTTGTCGGCATACCAAGGACGAAAGCCAATCATGATGCCATATGGGTGATTATAGACCGACTGACAAAGTCAGCTCATTTCATTCCTATCAATGAGAGATACACGTTCGATAGACTGGTGAACATTTATCTTAAGGAAATAGTAACGCGACATGGAGTCCCAGCGTCCATTGTCTCAGACCGAGACCCCAGGTTCAACTCCAGATTTTGGAGGAGCTTTCAAGAATGTGCGGGGACCAAATTAAATATGAGTACCGCTTACCATCCCCAAATGGATGGGCAAAGTGAAAGGACCATCCGGACACTAGAGGATATATTGAGAGTCTGTACAATAGACTTTAAAGGAAGTTGGGATGATCACTTACCATTGATCGAGTTTTCTAATAACAATAGCTTTCATGCCAGCATTGGAATGCCGCTTTATGAGGCCCTTTACGGAAGAAGGTGTCGATCTCCCTTGTACTGGGATGAAGTAGGAGAGTGGAAGATGCTCGGACCCAAAGTGGTCCAAAGGACCAAATATATAGTGGATCTCATCAGAGGACGGCTGGTAGCAGCCCAAGATAGATAGAAGAAATATGTAGACCTAGCCCGAAAGGACAAGGAGTATGAAGTAGGGGACTTAGTACTGCTAAAAGTATCCCCTTGGAAGGGATTAATGAGGTTCGGAAAGAAAGGGAAACTAAGCCCAAGATACATTGGACCTTTTGAGATACAAAGACGGATTGGGAAGTTAGCTTACGAGCTAGCCTTACCCCCGAACCTACAACAAGTTCATTATGTGTTCCATGTGTCAATGCTAAGGAAGTATCATCGGGATGCCAGACACATAGTGGAGTACGAGCAGGTGGATATGCAACCAGATCTGACTTACGTGGAGAAACCAGTAAAGATTATAGATAAGAAGGAACAGGTGCTTTAGAACAAAGTGATCAAGCTAGTCAGAGTGCTATGGCAGAATCATAATGTGGAGGAATCAACTTGGGAACTAGAGAGCGCAATGCTAGAAAAGTACCCCCAATTGTTTTCTATCTGATTCCGGGACGGAATCCTTTTAAGGAGGGGAGACTGTAATAACCCCAAAAATTTTGAACTTTTTATAACGCTTATGAATAGTGATTTTGCTGATTATGCTGAATAAGAAAACTTTTCATGCCACACTTTGTAGAGGTTCTTTTATTGTTATTCTGAGATCTTATTAGTATTCTATATGGTATATAAGTGTATGTAAAGATCGTCATAATCCAAATTCGAACACTTTGTTTATTTCCCGAAAATCCACCAGATACCGAAAGAATTGAGTATAAGGTAACAGGATAAAAAGGATTTAAATTCAAGGATTATAAGAGAGGATCATAAAAGGAATATAAAATATTGAGAAAGGTTTAAGGGAACCTAAGTAATGAGATCCCGGGGATGATCCCTCAAACGATAAACGAGAACGAAAGTTAAGCGAACCATATAATAGATCAGCGATCATTAGCCAAGTAATTAGGAGTTAATCAAAGAGGTTAATGGATGACGATGTCAGTACACCAACAAGAAGAAGACAAGTGTGGGAAGATGACATAAGTGGATGACATAAGCATGACCAAATGGGAAGGATTTGTTGGTTGATTATTAGCCACACAATTTTTACCATGGTAACAATTTAATTAAACAAAAAAAAGGAAGCAACCAAGCCCAAAACAATTCATAACACAAAAAACATAAGTTGACTTTCATTTCCAAGCGAAGAAGCTCTCGGCCCTTCTTCTTTTTCAAAGAAAAGAAAATCCAAATTCAAGTTCCAAGCTTTGATAATTAGTGAGGTAATTATCCAAGGTTCCTTGTACATAGATATAGATATCCTATGAATCTAAGCTTCCATTTCCTGCACAATCTCTTCCAATAATTCATGGAAGAAGAGAGTGAATAGTGTTTTCAAGAACTTGAAATTTTGATCTTGTGTTTTTGTTTAGATAAAGCTTTAGTAAGGATTTCCAAGGGTTGTTTCAAGCTCCTTAGTTACTCCTACTCACCAAGGAAGGTATAATCTCATACCCTAGCCCTAATTTTGATTATTTAGAGCTTTTTATGCTTGGTTTAGTTCTTGGGAAGTATGATCCATGTATATTTAGAGTTGGGTTGGATTTATAATGAGTTTGGATTTGTAAATCTGGATTATTGGTTAATAAACTTAAGTATAGCTTTTAGTTCATGATTGAGAGTAGTATAAATTGGAAATCTTGAGATGTTGGGGCTGTTGTAGTAGAGTATGGATGAAGTTTTGTTGTAGTAATCATTGTGGTATTGATTGTGGATTGATTGGAGTTGTACAAATTTAGTAATCGCGTAAATATAGCCGTCGTAATGCCCGATTTACCTTAGACTGCTTTTGTTCTTAACATCAGGACCCGTGAACTCACTGTTAGGTTTTGACCATTGCCATGATTAGATAGTTCATGTTACGAGCTTCGTTTTGATATGTGGTTTGCTTGAATCCGATGTACGGTTTAGGAGAAACGACCGTTTTAAGTAACGGTGTTTCGCGACCAAACCATTACCCCTCGCCTTACTTTGAAACCTTGGTTAAGGCCCTTAAATGACTAATTGAGTATGAAACAAATATGTAAAGTGGATTAGGCAGTTGGTAGGGTACTCGTGAAAGAATCGCCTTAAAATTCTTAATGGTTAATTTATTAAAAATGGTGGAGCCGAGGGTACTCGAGCGACTTAAGTGAATCGTTAAGCGCAAAAGCGAACGTTAGGGTCCAATTGGTTAAAGTACAGATTCTTAAGCGACTTTGGTTTAATTCCAACTTATATGATGTTTATAGGTTACCAGACTCATCCCAGGCCTTTTATCACCCCCAGTCGCTCAGGCAAGTTTTCTACGCGTTATACTGTTGTTGTGATGTATATACGAATATGCATTATCTTGAGATAGATGCATGATGGTTATTAGCAAATCTTGCGATATATTGGAGCATGCTGATATGGTTTTTATGCAAGTCTGTTTCGTAATCTTGATATCTAATTGTTGATTCAATTGCTTATAAACTGCATAATACCTATGCTAGAGATAAGCAGTAGTTGCGTATACCCTTAGTATAGGGGACCCAAAGGTGAACATTTTAAACCGGGAGTCGATGTTCCCGAGTATATTATATATATATTTATATATATAGTTATAGTTTTCAAAACTATTAATTGAATAAGGTTTATTCGATAACTTTATTTTATTTATTGAATATTCATTCGAGGACTTATGACTCCGCTTATTTTATTTAATGAATATTATTTTGAATATTCATTCGAGAACTTATGACTCCGCTTATTTATTTAGTAATATTCTTTGTTTTATTAAAGAATGATGTTTTGATAATCAAACTTATTTTTAATTATTCAAATAAAGAACGTACTTTCGTAAAAGTATATCTTTGGTTATTAATTATTCATTTCAAGTATGAGTTTTAAAACTTGTACTTCAAATTATATTTATAAAGATTATCCTTATGGGAATATTATTTAAATAATAATATTCAGATATTTTCTAATATATCGGGACTGATTTATTTCATTAAATCAGCATTACTCCAAACATTCCTAATAATGTTTTCGAGTCTTCAAAATGATTTTTAAAAGTTAGAGCGGATCCCAAAACTCATTTTATATTTAAGATCTTTCTTTCGAAGGGGATTTAAATACTCGCTCAAAACCTGAGGGATCCGGCTCTGTGGTGTATTTTATATTCGCAATGAGGTTACTGTTTTGAGAAACCATTTTTGATTACTTACCCAACGTTCGGGATGTAAGTCCATATACTTGAGTCGGAATAAGCAACATGGGCTCATTGGGCGTCCATGAAAGTGTAAGTGGCTCAGTGGGAGTCCATCAATGCGTAAGTGGCTGAGTGGCAGTCCAACATAGGTCCTAATGCGGCCAGGGTGATGACCAGTGGGGAATTCGTCCATCTAGTAGTAGAAAAGGTTACTTACTGGTATCATTGCCTGATCAGCAAGATATCGGGTTTATGCCAAAATTCTTTTCTTTCCAAATTCATTGGATATTATAACTCTGTTCATACTTTACATGATAGAGGTTTCCAGGAAATGTATGAGAGATATATGTGTGGATTTATATATCGGGACTTAATGAAGTATCTCGTAACTTCATTTCATTCAATAATACTTCAAAGATTGAATCTATTCAAGCCTTAACTTGTGGTCTCATTAATGGGATGAACTTTTGAAACCTATTATACTTTGAACAGTGGTAGTTCAAGTAGTTTTCTAAAATGGTATAAGTATAGTGAAGTAATTGGTAACTTCATCTTCCTTTAAGCTTATATCCAGTAAGTAATTTCCTTACACTTGATAAAGGGTTCTAGTAAGTTATCCATTTAGATACTTGCATTATTGTTTACACTATATATTATCTCGCGAGCTATAATGCTCACTCTTGCTTCATTTCCTCATCACACAACAACAGTTAGGAAAGATGGCCACACTCAAGCAGACCCAGCACAAGCACGTGGGAAGCGACCCGCGCCTTCCCGTTGATATCGTAGCTGCTATAACTGCAGAGGTAGATCTATTTGTAGATCAGGCCTTCTAATTTTGGGAATCAATTATGTATAATTATAACTTGTGGCAGATAATGGCAATTAACTGTAAACTTATCAATAATCATTTTGGGTTGTAATAACTTTTAAATTATGGATTCAAGGACTTGTACTTATTTCAATTTCATCTCTGAGACTATAACGGATTGTGGTATGTGTTATTGTGGGATCACAGCATGTAGTTATTTATTTTTGATTAAGTTAAGTGTTAATTATGGAAAGAAAGACCGTGATGACCCGGATCCCCGACCCCAGATCTGGGGGTGTTACACCCGCAAGCCAATGGGCAAGCGGAAGTGGTGAATCGAATAATCCTAGATGGACTAAAGAGGAGGATCGAGAAGTCGAGGAATAACTGGGTGTATGAAATACTCCCAATACTATGGGCCTATAGGACTACCTGTAGAGTCATGACTGGAGCAACTCCCTTCATGTTAGCATATGGGGCAGAAGCAGTTGTTCCTGTAGAAATATCACATTCCTCCCCCAGGATTCAAGCTTTCAATACTGAGGAAAATGAGGAATGGCAAAGGTTAGCCCTAGATCTAATTGATGAATTGTGAGATGAGGCACATACGAAGAGAGTGGAATATCAGAAAAAGGCTTCGTTCTACTACAACCTAAGGGTTAAAGAAAGGTTCTTCAAACAGGGTGACTTAGTCTTGAGGAAGGTGGAAGTTTCTGGTGTAGGGTAGAAAGGGAAGCTTGCCCCAAATTGGAAAGGGCCATACAAGGTCAAGAGTGTTGTTCAGGGTAGAGGAACCTACAAGCTTGAAACTATGGATGGTTTTGAAGTCCCGATAACTTGGCATGCACAAAACCTGAAGATTTACTATGTGTGAAGCGGTTGAGCATGATTCTCACTTGTCAAGATTACAAGTAGGTTGAAAAGCACCTTGAAGCTTTGCTGGCTTAGGATTTACATATTTTAGTTTTGTTTTGAGGTTTATTAAGACTGGTGTAAGGGATGAATCCCAATAATTTGTGAAATTTAGAAAGTTTTCAAAATATGTTTTGAATTCTAGTAATAAAAAAAGTAAACTAAGTGCATGAGATGAAAGCATAAAGTTCGATAAATAAAACAAGTTCAAATAAATAATACAAAGTCTGATAAACAAAGTCTCGAAGATAAGATAAAATAGATAAGCCACGCAGGGCTGGAAAAGCTCTAAGGAGCAGATGTGCCCTCGGCATCCATATCATCATCTCCTCCGCTCTCGTTGGAAGTCTCTGTCATCTCGGAGGAGGAAGAGCTATCATCCGCAGCAGACTTGGAAGACGACTCGGGAAGAGGAAGAAGCAGATCCTGAGGGATATGATCCGAGACAACCACTCGGGTACGAAACCTCTGCAGTAAAGCCTCGTCATCAGGGCAGACATAGACCATCGGGTTAATATCAGGACAGGCCTCGTTTACGGTCCCAAGGGCCGTGTCCAAGCCAGTCCTAAAAAACCCAAAAAAGACTGAGTCATCCCTTACCCTCATAGACTGGGTAAACTCCTCCGAGTCTAAGTAGTTATCGATCGCCTTATCTTTCTCGGCATGTAGCACCACCAGCTCAGCGTTGGACTCACCGAGCTCCTCCTCCTTACGCTTCAGCTTCCGCTGCAAAGTGGCGTACTTCTTCTGTTGCTTCCTAAGGGCATTATCCGCTTTATCCGAAGCCCTCTTCCAAGATTCAGCTTGCCTCACAGCGCCTTGGAAGTAGGCGTTAGACTGAAATTAAACAATAAACAGAAATGTAAGGAAAATGAATGCTACAAGTAAAAAAGAGTACAAACGTAAGAAATAGTCATACCGAGGCTAAGGACTGATCTCCCATGAGCTTTATCCTCTCCAAGTCAGGAGTAGCCACCACATCGGTGAAGTCCTTGGAAGTTACGTCATGGTAAGACCAATCCCATGCATGCTTCATAGATCCAACCATAGTATCCCCTCGGCCGAATCCCCAAAGAGGCTAAAAGGCGCCCGTAGCAGCAGAGACAGGAGCAGCAGCATTGATAGGGGTACTGTGGCCCTCAGATCCCTCAGCTGGAACCTCCACCATGGGCTTCTTGTATTTCCGTAGGAAGCTAGGCTCCGTATCCTTTCCTCGAGTATCCAGACCCGCAAGGCGAGCCTTCTTCATCCTGGCAGTCTCCTCAACAAGAGGCACATTATCCTCATTAATTTCCTTAGCAGCTATAAAACAAGAGAAAAAACAAAATAAGTGGTGTCAATAATTCATAAAAGAAAGTAAAAATGAGAAGGGAAGAAAAATACCCTGTTGAGAAACAGAGGATAACCCCACATGGATGAGGGAGAACTCCTCTAAAAGAGTCCAACTGATAGTGGCACCATCATCCCGAGTAAGCTCATCATAAATGATAGTTTCCTCGAGGGTTAGGTGAATGGATTTGAGGCTACCATCACTAACCTTCCCGAAGGAAGATCTGAAAAGGGTGCCCCAGTCACCATTCTCCCACCTTAACACGACAAAACTATTCCTCCAATTTTGGTTATTGTCGGGAATGAAGGCGCTTTTAAAAATGTGCTTATACTTGGGCCTTTGTTTAATGTAGACCCAACCACAATTACCCGAAGAACTGTTGTAACATTGAAAAACCTTCCTAAAAATAGCTATAAATAAGGGAAAACCTCCCCTAAGACAACAAACCATGAAACATAAAATGTTCCTCCAGACATTTGGAGGAAGCTGACATTGGTTAATTTGCAAATCATCTAGGAGGTGAAGAATGAAGGGATGAAAAGGAAACCTAAGCCCAGCATCAAGGGCATCTGTGTAAAAAAAAAGAGTATCGGGTTTCCAGTGGCAAGTACGGTCGCCACCTGAAACTGGAACTAATCTAAGGGGAGGACGAACATTATAATATGCATTTAACTTATCGTAATCTATATTGTGCCATGTGTTGCAATGATTAAAAGAGTAGAGATGTGTAGTAGAGGGATATTCGTCCCCCTAGTATTAATCATATCTATCAAATACATGTAAGAAGAGTGGATCTCAACATTTTTACCTCGTTTTGAAGCCGAGGCAATCTTGGCCACTCTCTCAGCACCTTTGTCTGCCATTAATGGAGAATGAGGAAGGCTTGGAAGCTTGGAAGAAGGCCGGAAAATCCCTAGAGAGGGAAGAGTTTTGAAGGCTGGAGAGTGTTGAAAGGAGAGTAAAAAGTTGTGGAGAGTAAAAAGTTGTGGAGGGTGGAAATGAGAAGTGTGAAATCACACCCCCACACCTCACTCTTATATAGCCACGATGGAGGCAATTTGGGCCTAAAAAGCCCATTTGGGCCCAAAAACAGAACACACTTGAAGGATCTAGAATAGTTTAGAGGATTTTTAGAAAATATAAAAATATTTTTTAAGAAAACTCCGGAAATATCTAGAAAGTCCAGAAAAATCTCTGGGCCTGGAGAATTGTGAAAACCCAACATAAAAGTAACCAAAAGGCCTGAAGAAAGCAGCAAGCCCAGCTCAGGGCCCAAACCCAAAATTTTTCAAAGAAAACAAAAAAGGAAGGAAAGCCCAAATGATAAAAAAACTAGAACTGAGGCCCAATTGAGGATTCAAGCCCAAAAGGGCCCAGTTGATAGGAACCCAATTATATTGAAAATAAGCCCAAGTTAAAGCCCAAAGGGTAAGCCCAATTCAGAATTTATATTTAAAACCCAAAAAAGGGCCCATATAATTGAATTTATAAGCCCAATAAAGGGTTGGCCCAAGAGGAAAAACCTAGGAAATTAGGGATTTTTATTCAAAATAAAAATTTCTGACCTAATTTGACCAGGAATAATACTATGATTTTGGTCGAATGATTGAGGTCGAGAATGCCTTCGACCAAAATTACGAAAAGAGGCTAATTCGGTCAAGAAAACCAAGATCCTGACCCAACAATAAAGTTTTTCGACCTGAGAATAGCATGGATTCCTGATCGAATGATTCTTGCTCAAAAATCTGTCGACCTGGGCTTAAAAGAGGGCTAATTCGGTCAAGAAAATAGATCTTGACCGAAAGGCAGATTCCTGATCGAACAAAAAAAATATAGGGTGAAAATTCTGGCCGAAATTCGACCTGGATTTCTGCTCGAAGTACTCCTCCTCGAAACCCTGTCGACCAGGGCAATTAGAAGGCTAATTCGACCAGGATCCTAGTCGAACGGGATTCCTGGTCAAACCAGGTATAAAAAAAGGGGAGAAAAAGAGAAAGATAAAATTAAGGGAAAATTCCAGAATTAAGGGAAAATTCCGGGGAATTAAGGATAAATCCCAGAATTAAGGGAAAAATCTAGAAAATTAAGGATAAAATCCAGTATTAAGGGAAAAATCTAGAAAATCAAGGGAAAATTCCAGAAAATTAAGGAAAAATCCCAGAATTCAAAAAAAAAATTCTAGAAATTAAGATAATTACTAAATAATAGGGATGAAAGAAAATCATTGTAAATGTGTAGGTCACTCCACACTTTATGCAAAACGATACTCTGTAAGGGAATGAATGAACTTAACTTCTGTGAAACCTAGTCACTGTTTCCCAAAAGTTGGGGGGGCAAATGATAGGGAATAAATAAGTCCTGATTACGTAATTAATATTACATTAATTATACATGATTTGGGCTACAAGGCCCAATAAGAAGATATATAACATTCAGACCAAAAAGGTTAACATATTGATCAGGCCTGATGGACCATATCAGGAACAAAGAAGGCCCAAAACCATGAATATTAATTAAATTCATAATTAATTTATAAGGGGTAAGTCAGCTGATAAGATGAGTCCTAGTGGAGAAATAAATCCTTGTAGATTGACCTCCAAGGAACCTGGTGGGATAAGGAATCAGCTTCCTACTTCTTAGGACTCCAAAGTCTGAGACTTGACCACCAAGTCTCCTAACCCAAGTCTAATTTAAGGACTCCCAATATCTATATAAGGGGCCTCACCCCACCAATCAGAACTACGTTTTTTGACTTAATCCTTGGCACAACAAGGTACGTAGGAATCTTGTAAGGCAGATCGAGTCATGAAATACAAGAGCAGTCAAATCGAGCCTCGATGCTCACGTTCCTTAGTAATAAATACAACAATTATTATACCTTAGTTTTTGATCCATAACACAGTATTATCTGGAATTCTAAAGCATGCTTTGACAATGTGACTATTAATGCAAAACTGCTTACCTTTGAGAGTGAAAGTTATGGTCTTGTCAGTAGAGTTGTACACTACAGTTGTCCATATCTCCTCCACAACTTCACAATAGATTGTGAGTGATTCCAGCATAGCATAACTAAGTTTACAGCTCTTCACAAAATCCATCATCTTGTGAAATTCTCCAGACTGAGGAATCTCCTTATTCACAAGTGCTGCAAAGTTGTTCTTTTCATAGATATATCCGGATTGAGACATGATTTTGACTACTGGTGCCATTGTTAGAGAATGAGAAATTTGCAGAGAGAAAATTTTCTTGGAGAGGAAAGGAAGTTAGAGCAATTGATTTGAGAATGAAAAAAGAGTAGAATAAAAATAAATTCTGCTTTTATACTATCTCAGAAATAAATTGTCAAAAATAATAAAGTGAAGTAAAGTAACCAATCAAAATAGCCCAAAATGGCCGTTTAAAAATAAATAAACTGTAAAAATTTTGTTACTTATCCGTCGTGTTATACTTACAAACTATAAGTATACTCGATGGATAATGTTCAGAGTTTAACGGCTCAGATTGAGACAATTCGACGGATGAGGATAAATTAGTTATCTGTCGGGTTATAAAATAATCCAGAAAAGTAATTGATTTTTATTAACAAATAATATTCCGACGGATGATCAAACTCAATGGATAATGACATCCATCGGGATGTAAATTTTGACTTAGCCAAAATTTCATCCAAAACGGAAAAATCAATTAAGCATACCTAACTCACTTACCAACCTTGAAAAGGTGGATTAATCAAGTGGCTTGGTAAATATATCTACAAGCTGCTTTTTACTTGGAACAAAGTGAAGTTCCACAATACCATTCATCACATGTTCCCTAATGAAGTTGTACTTGATGTCTATGTGCTTTGTTCTTAAATGCTGCACTGGATTTACAGTGATGGCAATTGCACTTGTGTTACCACAGAAAATGGGAATTCTATCCACTTGTAGACCATAGTCCAACAATTGGTTTTTTATCCATAAAATCTATGCACAGCAACTTCCAGCAGCAATATATTCAGCTTCAGTTGTGGAAGTAGAAATTGAATTTTGCTTTTTACTGAACCAGGACACAAGCTTGTTCCCTAGAAATTGACAGGTTCCTGTTGTACTTTTTCTGTCTATTTTACAACCTGCATAATCTGCATCTGAATAACCAGTTAGATCAAAATCAGAATCTCTAGGGTACCAAATGACAAGTTTTGGTGTCCCCTTGAGATATTTTAAAATTCTCTTAATAGCTACTAAGTGAGATTCTCTAGGATAAGCCTGAAATCTACCACAGAGATAAGTAGCAAACATTATATCTAGCCTACTAGCTGTCATGTACAGAAGTGAGTCAACCATTCCCCTGTAGCTTGAAATATCCACAGACTTTTCAATAGTGTTTAATTCAAGCTTAGTTGCAGTGGCCATGGGAGTTTTTGCAGATGTGCAATCCATTAGATCATCCTTCTTTAAAAGATCATGAATATATTTAGTTTGACTAATGAATATTCCATCACTAACTTGCTTAACTTGTAAACCAAGAAATTAAGTTAGTTCTCCCATCATGCTCATTTCATACTTATTTTACATTAATTTGGAAAACTTTTTACAAAGTTTTTCATCTGTAGAGCCAAATATAATATCATCTACATAAATTTGAACAAGTATACTAGAGCCAATAACATTTCTAAAGAATAAATTTTTATCAACAGTACCTCTTGTGAAGTGATTTTCCAAAAGAAACTTTGATAAAGTGTCATACCAAGCTCTAGGTGATTGCTTCAGTCCATAAAGTGTTTTCAAAAGATAGAAGACATATCTGGAAAATTTGGATCTTCAAAACCAGGAGGTTGACTGCCATAGACTTCGTCCTCCAAATCTCCATTCAGAAAGGAACTTTTGACATCCATTTGATAGACCTTGAAATTGGCATGGGCTGCATAGGCTAAGAAAATTCTGATGGCTTCAAGTCTTGCAACAGGAGCAAAGGTTTCATCAAAATCTATTCCTTCTTATTGACAGTAGCCCTTGGAAACCAATCTATCTTTGTTCCTGACCACTATGCCATTTTCATCCATCTTGTTTCTGAATACCCACTTGGTGTCAATTGGATTCTTTCCTTTAGGTTTGGGTACCAGCTTTCATACCTTGTTCCTTTCAAATTGGTTTAGCTCCTCCTGCATAGCTAAAATCCAATCAGGATCTAACAAAGCTTCTTCTACATTCTTTGGTTCTTCCTTAGATATGAAGCTGCTATATAGACATTTTTCTTGAGTTGCTCTCCTTGTTTGAACTCTAGAAGATGCATCACCAATGATGAGCTCAAAAAATTGATCTTTAGTCCATTTCCTTTATTGAGGTAGATTAGCTCTAGATGAAGATGCCTCATTGTTAGATTGATGTGTGACTGAGTTTTGATTATGAGAAACTCCCCCTGCGTTTGTGAATCTTTGATTTGAGATAGGAGAACTTTCTGTAGCTGATCTATTCTGACTTTCAGCTTCTCTTAATGTTCCGACGGATGATCTACTTTGTGTCCTGACGGATGAAGTTGATTGTCTCCCGACGGATAAGGAAGATTGTCTCCCGACGGATGAAGCATTTTGTAACTCGACAGATGTTGAATTATGTGCTTCATTTGTTATAGATTTTTCTGCATTATCCTTATTCACTGTCTCTTGATCACTTTCATCATCACTGTCATCACTAACCATCTCAACATTATCAAACTTGAGGCTTTCATGGAAATCTCCATCTTGAAGTCCTTCAATCTTGTTGTCATCAAACACAACATGTATTGATTCCATAACAATGTTGTTTCTTATATTATAGACTCTATATGCCTTTCCCACAGTATATCCAACAAAAATTCCTTCATCTTCTTTAGCATCAAACTTCCCATGTTGATCAGTTTGATTCCTCAAGATATAACATTTGCAGCCAAAGACATGAAGAAAATTTAGAGTTGGCTTCCTATTCTTGAAAAATTGGTAGGGTGTCATGTACTTTGCTTGATTAACCAAAGAGATATTCTGAGTGTAGTAGGCAGTATTCACAGCTTCAGCCCAAAAGTATGTTGGTAACTTTGATTCTTCAAGCATTGTTCTTGCAACTTCAATAAGAGATCTATTTTTCCTTTCCACTACTCCATTTTGTTATGGAGTTCTTGTTGCAGAAAACTCATGCATAATCCCATTCTCTTCATGAAATGATCTCATCACAGAATTCTTCAACTCAGTTCCATTGTCACTCATGATTCTTCTAACTTTTAGATCAGGATGACTGGTCCAAACAAATCCATGTGTAACAATTGCAAAGGTTCTTCAATTGTTGAATCAAGTTTCTTTCTGAATGATACTTTGATCTGCTTTCCTTTCTGGCAGGCATCACACAATCCATTCTTAGTAAACTCCACATGAGGAATACCTCTTACCAGCTCTTTCTTGACAAGCTCATTCATGGTCTTGAAGTTTAGATGGGATAGCTTCTTGTGCCGTAGCCAACTTTCATCTTGACTTGCTTTACTGAGAAGACGAGTGACATATTCTACATTAGATGAGTTGAAGTCATCTAGATACACATTCCATTTCCTCACTTCAGTGAGAACCACTTTATTGATCCTCTTGTTTGTCACAACATAGGCTTCTGAATTGAAGGTTACTGAATTGCCCTTATCACAAAGCTGGATGATACTCAACAAATTATGCTTGAGACCATCCACTAGGGCAACCTTTTCAATGATGACATTATCTTTTTAAACCAAGCCATATCCCACAATATAACCCTTGCTGTGGCGCCCCAAAATCCGGCGTCAAGGATCTAGGAGGCCACGCCATCTTGAATACTATATACCACATGCCTCACATCATAATATATAAATGCTCACACTTCACGACCCCACACTTACCACATACACACACTTATAGGTTATTATCTTGGAAACAAACCATTCATTACTAGAGTAAATCAATCCATAAAGTGATTATTATTACAACCCAAAAGTAATTAAGTCTTACCGGGGAATAACCTTTAAGTAAGGCTAGTCCGTCGGCCAAATATTTGTTTCTTATTCATTACCTTATATAAGTCATACTTGTAAATAAGCCGGACTAAAAACAACTAAAAACCAATATAACTTATTTGGTCTACATGTGGTACCGCACCAAACATCCTACGGAACAGCTGGTCGTTTCCTACCCGTTTCCTGGATGTGAGTTTCATAATAGGCATCTTGATTCACTGTTGTGTTGTGTCAATTTAAGAAAACAATATGAAATAATGTACAGTATAAAATGACTGTATGATAAACTCAAGTAAAATATCATATATGATAATTATGTTTTATTCAAAAATAATTTTCCTTGGTGATACACACCTTCTTATGAAAACAATTTTTTAATGGATTATTATCCTGCGAATACCTTAATAGTAAACCCAACACCTAGGCTTGGGTTACAGTATTGCATCACAATTCCAATTGGAAGAATATGACATTCAGTGGAGCCACCGCATACGATGATCACTCGTACTACGGAAATAGTAACCTTTTCTCCATGTAGATGGACAATTCCCTTTTATTATCAGTTATCACCCTGGCCGCATTCGGTCCTTTTCTGTGTTCGTCCCTCTCAGGTACACACTTCGCGTCTATCCCTCTCAAGACACGGTTTTGCGTCCATCCCTCTCAAGTATGCATACTCCACATGTTCATCAGTATATAAGATACCTTCTCATGTGGTAGTAATTTGGTAGTCTCCCCAGTCCACAAAGTACTGGAGTCTACCCCTCCTTGTCCTTGTAAGAATCCCATTATATATATGGAACTTATATTGTTCCCCAAGCATATTGCTTGTTGATAGGTACACTTGGATATGTACGTATATATATATGCACTTCCGAGAATTTTTGGAGGAAGTACTAAGTATGTAAGTTGACCGTTGTCAACATATTTGTTATATAAGGGGGAGTTTCTTTTGAAACTATAATCAAAATAATTAAAATAAGTCGAGATAATATTCTCCGACGTTCTGAAATTATTTGAATGATTTTCCGAAAATCAGAAAGTAGTTTAAATCAGGTTTTATGATTTTTAAATCATTAATAAATCATTTAATAAATAATTGATAATTAAATATTAATTTTTAAATAATTAAACCTCGAATAATTATACTTTAAAAGAATATTTGAAATAATATTACTCAACTAATTTATGTTTAAGTAATTTAATAATCTTTGATATTTAATCGAGTCTGAAGTAAATATTCACGAGAGAATACTTCTCCCATAATAAATGAATAGTTAATAAATATTTATTATTCAAACAATAAAGTATAGTTGAGGGAATACGATCTTTGGAAATCGTTTTAATAAAAGTTCGAGGTGTTTAATATTTCGTAAGTGGACGTTGAGTCCCTTAAAACGTACTACTATGGACTTTTAATCGTCCTATAATATCACCGGAATGATTTTCGGGTTTTTATTTTAAAATCCCGACCGACTCTTGGTCTTATAATTATATGTCACGATTATAGCGAAGTTAAATATTTTACGATATATGCTTATCGTACAATATCGCTATATTATACGAAAACTCAATTACTAAGTATCATGGCAAGCATGGTATTTATGCAATGATAATAAAACAATCCTTTCACAACACAACAGTAAATGGAGTTGGATTCGTGAACTTTCCTAGGTATCTCGAGGTGGAGGATGCTCTAGGTTCCGCTCGGAAATCTATAATCATAAACAAAATTCATTTTGTTAGGTCTCATTCTAATTTACGGCGACTCGCACTCATGCGCTACTTAATATGCACCCTCTCTACTTATATTAACCTTATCATTTCTTTAAGTCCTTATTCACATTATGGTCACTTCCTTTTTCAAAGTATCTCAAGTCCGTTTTTATTTTCATCGTCGGCTCCGCTTATGGATTCTACGGTTTTCTAATCGCGCGGTCTCGGCTCCGATATTTTAATAAACTTGAAAAATCATTATTTTCTCTTGAAATTTTTATGGAAGTTAAGAAACTCAATATACTACTCTCTGTAAAAATTTCATGATTTATGAACATTTTTAGGTCGATCCTTTTTATTTTCAAAATTCATAATTCGTAGCAGTTTTTGTCGCGTAAATCACTTTTAGTAAAACGGCCATAACTTTTGATCCGTAAATCGGAATCAAGCGATTCAAGCGCCTAAAAGATACTTATATAATTTTCTATCATAATCAAGGGTTATTTTTAAAGAAAATACAGTTTACATCTTCGGGACTTTCTGCAGAAACTTAAAGTTACGTTTTATTTGTTTTAGCGAGATTACGGTTACGATCAGAGTTTCGTTTATGCCTTAAATCATTATAATACCACCAACAATCAACATATCATCATCACCACACTAACTACTATCAAGAACATCATGTTCTTGTGGCAACAACAATCAACCTTAAATCCACTTAGCTAAACATCAAGATTACAACAATACTTCCACCAAAACTAGGTTTACAACTATGTTCTAAAAGAATCTTGAACTTAAATATTAAGTAAGGATGGGTCAAAGATTTATACCTTTATTCAGAGATTGAGATGTGTTCTTGATTATGGTGAAGTCTTGGGAGTGCTTAGTAGGGTTTTTGGAACCTAAAACAACCATTAAAATCAAGAAACCAAATAAAAGTTACTATTCATACTATTCACTATCATCTTTCTTGAATTTATTTCACCAATCAAACCTTGATAAAAAGAGCTCAAAGATTTATCTTACCTTATTTTAGGTGGTATGAAGCTTGAGAATTAATGGGGGAATTTTTCCATGGCTAGAGCTTGGTGATTTGAGTTTGATTTCTTTGTTTAATTAGAAGGGGCCGAATGAAGCTTTTGGGAGAGAGAGGGAGAGAAAATGTGTTGCTTCCTTGGTTGCGTCTTGGAAATAATGTTGTGATATCTTGTAATAGATTGTTTATTTCCTAGTATATACGCTAGGATTGATTTTTTTTGGAAAATCTTTGGACAAAACTAGCTAGCCTTTTTAGTTTACAAGCTAAGCTAATTAGCTTAGCCATTAGCTTTAGTATTCTCTAGCCCTTAGATGATCATCCTACTCTCTTAGCTTACTATTTGATAGAGTAACCATGGTTACTTTTCTACCATGGTTAGTTAGTACGTTACGTTTATTTAATCATTTACGCGTTCGTTCGACCGCTTAAATGTTTTCATAATACTTTCTCGCAAACGGTTCGCGACGTAAATCCTTTCGTATTTATTCCTTATGTTTTGAAGTATTGTCCTTGGATATAAATCCGTAGGATTTAAAATTCATAATTATATTGTGATTCCCGTAATCCTCGATGATTCGTAAATATGGTCATTTTTTAAAGTTCGTTTTTTTCAAAAACTAATAGCGTTTACATACACTCATTTGGTACGTATAATTATAATATCAACTTCGAATCTCAATTTCTCATGCACAACATAGTGTGGGATAAAAAAAATTCCCCTTCTTTCGGGGTTACTATTCATTAATTGTTTCTACAAGTCTAAAAAATTCGAGTTATTACAGTTGATGTCATCTCCAAAAGTAATACTTGGGCCAACTCTTTTCTTGAATTCTGTGAGCAGCGTAGAATCTCCAGTCATGTGCCTTGAGCAACCACAATCCAGATACCAAAGATTCTTTCTGTTTCCCTGCACACATCAAAATCAAATCAAGTTGATTTTGGTACCGAAGTTTCCTTGGGTCCTGCCTTGTTAGCTTTCTTCTTTGGTTTCTTAGGTTTAATTTCATTTGACTTGGGAATTTCTGATTCATCCTTAGTCATTTGAGTTGGACCTTTGAAACCAGTCATTGGAACAAAATTATCATGCACATTTTGATTAACAGGAAAATGCATGTTGTCTGCAAACATGTTATTCCAGTAAGGCATGCTAAATGGCATTTGAGGCATACGAAATGCAGCATAATAAGGATTAGGGGCAAATGGCATATTAGCAAATTGTGCATTCATATTCTGAGTAGACATAGAATTCATGGGAGTTGTAGGCATAACATTCATGTTGGGAAAAGAGGGAGGTGCAGACATAGGAGTAGGCATGGAAATTTTGTAATTAACAGACAAATGATTAACACTACCACACTTAACACATATTTTTCTTGGTGCATATTTATCAGGTGTATAGTTGTTATGTTTGTGAATTCCTACTTTCCCATTTCTATTTTTTTGGTTGTTTCTATTTTAACCTCAATCTTTTCTAATCTGTCATTCAATTGCTTGATAGACAGATGACCAACATTATATTTCTTCTCCTTCTTCACTTGACTTGATTCTCCTGGAACAAAGTTTTTGGAAACTGATCCATATTTCTCATTCAGCTAGGCAAGCTTAGCTTTGCTCACTGGTTTACTCACAGCCGACGGATGTGGCTCTTTGTCACTCGACAAATAATCTTTTCGATTATCTGACGGATGATGAAAATCATCCGTGAAGTCCATATCTGTCAGCAATCCTTCAACCAAATTGAATTTCAACTTCTCCTTACTCTTCTTCCAAGCTGCATCATAAAAGGACTCAATACCTTGAACTTTAGTGATTTGAGCATGGACATCTCTGGATGATTTCCATGCCTTAATCACCTCTTGTTCTCGTTCAAGCTGCTTCTTTAAAATCTCTTCTTCAAGGACTCAATAATTCATCCTTAGCAATCTTACACTCAATTCTCAATTTTTCAAATTCAATGAACTGAGACTCTAGCACATTATTCCTCTCACTTAAAAAAAAATTATTTTCTTTAATTTTAGCATTTTCCTTAGTGAGGGACTTAAGTATAACAAGCAAGTGATATAATTCTATGGACATGTCATTTATTTCATCATTACACTCAGCTTTAGATAAATGTGCTAGGTTAGCGGTTATTGCCTGATTACTTGAAGAACTTGTTTCTGTTTCATCAAATTTGGCCATCAGGGCTAGGTTGACATAGCTTGTTTCTTCATCTTCATCCAATCCATCAGCTGCCCAGTCATTTTCTTTCATAATGAAAGCCCTTTCCTTTTGCTTGAGCAACTCAAAATATTTCTTTTTAGAATCAACAGACTCAAACTTTTCTTGCTAGAATCTGACTTTCTACACTCATTGGAAAAATGCCATGACAAGCCACATTTGAAACATTTGAATTTGGATTTATCCACCATATTTCTATTTGGCTTACTGCTCCAAACTTCTTTTTGAATTTGAGCTTGGCAAATCTTCTGGATAGAAATGCTAAATGTTCATCAATATCATCCATGTCATCTTGGCTCAAATGATCTTCATTTTTAGCTACCAGCCCTATACCCTTGCTTTCACAGACCTTTGATGTAGACTCAACAGTTTCTACCTTCATCTCTTTCTCTTTCTCTAACTCAACAACCAGTGTTATGGACCCTCCTTTCTTCCTTCCTTTCTCCATCCTCTCATCTTGCTCAATTTCAAGCTCATAAGTTTTTAGGATTCCATACAGTCACTCCTAGGTGAACTCCTTGTAATCCTGTGAATTTCTCAATGAGACTGTCATTGGCTTCCACTCTTTTGGAAGAGATCTAAGGAACTTGAGGTTAGAGTCTTTTGTTTGATAGACCCTTCCATGCAACTTTAGAGCATTTAATAGCTTTTGAAATCTACTAAATATATCAGTGATAGACTCACTATCTTCACAGTGGAAGTGCTCATATTGCTGAATTAGCAGCTACATCTTATTCTCCCTTACTTGCTCAGTAACATCAAAAATAATCTGGATTGTGTCCTGTTAGATATATTTGATAATGTCATGGCTAATTTGTTTTATGTTTAGCTTTCAGATCTTACGTGAACAGGATAAATCAGTACTTAACTGTTGATCAGTACTTATACTGGAAGTCAGGACTTAAGGATATCAGTACTTATATTATCAGGAGATAATCATCAGAAGATAGATATCAGAACTTAAGTGCTGAAGGACAATCAAATAAGGACAGTAGCTGATTAAAGGAAAGAAGATTGAGATAAACATAAGAAGAGATATGCATGAAGAAGGAATTCCGTGAAGAATGGAATACTTGGAAGAAAAGATATCTGATTGATATATTTTAGGAAGCAGAATTATATTCCATATCAATTAGCGATTATCTTGTAACTGTGTAGTATATAAACACAGACATAGGGTTTACACTATAAGTGTTATCATTATTAGAAAAGATTATTCATTGTAACCCTAGCAGCACTCGTGATATTTGTTCATCACTGAGAGGTAACAGTTCCATACTGTAACAGAGTTTATTGTTTCAATAAAGTTTGTTTTCTGTTACTTAAGTTCTTAAAGTTCGATTTGAGTGTACTATTCACTGTATTCACCCCCCTCTACAGTGAGTGTGTGACCTAACAATTGGTATCAGAGCCTATCTGTTAACTTACATACAGTTAAAGATCCAAACACAATCATGTCGGACACAGAAACTCCAACTAAGCCTACCACAACTGAGGAACCACCAAAGACACAAATTCAGAGTCGGTATGAGACCATCAGAGTCCCCATACTGAGACCATCTGAATATCCCATATGGAAGGTAAGGATGACCATGTTCCTGGAAGCAACAGATCCAGAATACCTGGATAGAATCAAGGAAGGTCCTCACAAACCAACCAAACTCGTTGTTGCAGTTGCAGGTGAAGCAGCAATGACCGTACCAAAGGAGAAGAGTGATTATACTGCTGAGGACATAACATCAATTGCTAAGGATGCTAAGGTACGACACTTACTGCATAGTTCCATTGATAATGTAATCTCAAATAGGGTAATCAACTGCAAGACTGCTAAGGAGATATGGGATGCTCTGGAAACAAGGTGTCAGGGAACTGACACAATTAAGAAGAACAGGAAGACAATACTCACTCAAGAGTATGAACACTTTGACTCAAAGACTAATGAGTCATTGAATGATTTATATGATAGATTTGTCAAACTTTTGAATGATTTGTCATTGGTTGATAAAGAGTATGATCTTGAAGATTCAAACCTTAAGTTCCTGTTAGCTCTTCCTGAATGCTGGGATTTGAAGGCAACGGCAATAAGAGACAACTACAATCTTGATGAAACAACTCTTGACGAAATCTATGGAATGCTCAAGACTCATGAGCTGGAGATGGAACAAAGAAGCAAGAGGAAAGGAGGAAATTCAAAGACAGTTGCTCTTAAGGCTGAAGAAGAATTCCCCAAAGCAGCTTCCTCAAAGAAAGACAAGGGTAAAGCTCTTTTCATAAAGTCTGATACTGAGTCATCAAGTTCTGAGAGTGATGATGACTCAGATTCTGAAAGCTTGCCTGAGACTGATGCTGATGAGGAGATGATGAAGCTGTGTGCTCTTATGGTGAAAGGAATCACCAAGATTGCATACAGGAAGTTCAGGAAGGGAAAGAAGTTTTCCACAAAAAGCATAAGTTCTGATAAGAAGAATTTCAGAAGATCTGAAGGCAGAGGAGGAAAGTCTGACAGAGGAGATTACACCAATGTTAAATGCTATAACTGTGGTGAGAAAGGCCACATATCTCCTGACTGCAAGAAGGTAAAGGGTGACAGAGGCAAGGCTCTTGTCACAAAGCAGAAAAGCTGGACAGACACTTCAGACTCTGAAAGTGAGGAGAACTATGCATTGATGGCAAATGCTGATAAAGAAAGTGCTGAGAGCAGTTCTGAAGCTGCTGAAACAAAGGTACCTCAGACTACTTATGCTTTTCATACTGATGATATTAATGAGTTGAGAAGATATCTTAAAACCATGTTTGTTAGTTATAGAGACCAAACTTTAACATGTGAAAGATTAACTTCTGAAAATCTTGCATTTAAGAAAAGGAATGATTTCTTAGAAAAAGAGTTAGTCATGTTCCATCAAACTCAGAAGGATAGAGATGATGCTTTTTATGTTAGGGATGAAGTGCTAAAAATGAATGAATCTCTAAAAACTGAGTTAGAAAAGGAAAGAGAGATAATCAGGACTTAGACTAAATCCGGCAGAACAACTCAAAATTTGCTAAGTAGTGAAAATTGGAAAGAGGGCTTAGGTTATGGAGAGAATAAGAATGATAAAGGAACTGAAGAAATTAAGCCTGTTGTTAAGGAAAAGCCAAAGTCAAAACCTGTTAAGTTTGTAACTGTAAAGTCTGATAATGAGAAATCAGAAGTTAAAGAGGAATTAACTTCTGATAAACTAAAACAGGAAAAGACAGCTGAAGTAAACATAGGCTTAATGACAAAGAAGCAGCTTAAGCATAAGCTGAAAGATGTCAAGAATGCAAACAAGGTAAAATCACCTAGGAAAAATAGGAATGGAAAGGAAGGTGTGAATAAAAGCAATGATTATAAACCTGTTCCTGATGCTCCTAGGAAACATGTCATAACTGTGGAAGTTCTAACCATCTGGCTTCTTTTTGCAGGAAAAATAAGAATATTAACTCCTTACCTTCAAAATCAGGAGTTAAGAGTCAGTCTGTTAGATACAAACCAGAAAATCCTTGTACTATGATTATTATCAAATAAAACCTTCTTTGAAGAAAGTTTCCATTGTTCCTTCTAGTATAAATTCTGATTCAAAGTCTGATAATGTAAATTCTGATAAGAAAAATGTTAACATAAACTCTGATGCTAAATCCGCTGCAAATGTTAACAAACTTAATAAGGCCAAAGGATCCAAGCAAGTCTGGGTCCTTAAAACTAATAATTAGTGGTCTTTGTGATTGCAGGGCAACAGGAAAAATATTCCAGTTCTGGACAGTGGATGTTCAGGACATATGACTGGAAATAAGGCCCTGCTATCAGACTTTGTGGAGAAAGCTGGCCCAAGTGTTTCTTATGGAGATGGCAACATTGGAAAAACATTGGGATATGGCAATATCAATCTTGGAAATGTCATAATTAAACAAGTAGCTCTGGTCTCAGGACTTAAACACAACCTACTGAGTATAAGTCAAATCTGTGACAGAGGTTATCATGTTGATTTCTTTGAAGAACACTGTGAAGTTGTGAGTAAATCTAAAGGCAAAGTTGTTCTAAAAGGATACAGACGTGGTAACATTTATGAAGCTAAGCTTTCAACAAGTACTGATGGCTCTGCAATTTGTCTGTTAAGTAGAGCATCAATTGAAGAAAGCTGGAATTGGCATAAGAAACTCTCTCATTTAAATTTCAACAATATAAATGAACTGGTCAAGAAAGATCTTGTGAGAGGATTGCCAAACACAGTATTTGCTCCTGATGGTCTTTGTGATTCATGTCAGAAAGCCAAACAAAGAAAATCTTCATTCAAGAGCAAGACTGATTCATCAATTCTTGAGCCTTATCATCTTATACATGTTGATTTATTCGGTCCAGTAAATGTCATGTCTATTGCAAAGAAGAAGTATGCGTTGGTCATAGTGGATGAGTTCACCAGATACACATGGGTGTATTTCTTGCACACAAAAAAGTGAAACTGCATCTATCTTGACTGATCATGTCAAACAGCTGGATAAAATGGTCAAAGATTCTGTGAAAATTTTAAGGAGTGACAATGGCACTGAGTTCAAGAATTTGATAATGGAAGAGTTCTGGAAAAGCCATGAAATAAAGCAGGAATTTTCTGCTCCTGGAACTCCACAGCAAAATGGAGTTGTTGAAAGGAAGAATAGAACTCTCATTGAAGCTGCACGTACAATGCTTGGAGAAGCAAAGCTTCCAACCTATTTCTGGGCTGAAGCTGTGCAGACTGCTTGTTTTACTCAAAATGCAACACTCATTAACAAGCATGGAAAAACACCATATGAGATGGTGAAGAAAAAGAAGCCAAATCTGAAATATTTTCATGTATTTGGATGCAAGTGTTTTGTTTTCAAGACTCATCCTGAACAGCTATCAAAGTTTGATCTAAAAGCTGATGAAGGAATCTTTGTTGGATATCCACTTTCCACAAAAGCCTTCAGAGTCTATAATTTGAGAACAAAAGTGGTCATAGAATCTATCAATGTCTCTTTTGATGACAAGAAGATCACGGGTCTTAAAGATTTCGTTGACCATGATCAGCTGAGATTTGAAAATGAAGACTCATATTCTGATACTGAAAATCCTGACAGTCTAAGTCCTGATACTGCAAACTCTGATGGATTAAACTCTGATATTATTGAAACTGTGGTGACTACGTTAAAGGAAGATGCACCTATGCAGGGGGAGCATACTCAAGATCCTACCACATCTCAAGAAACATCCGAACATACATCTGGCTCTTCAAGTTCTGATTCGTCAAGTTCTGATAAGCCAAATTCTGATAGTGCTGAAAATCTAAATACTGAAGAATCCAACTCAGAGAGCATAGTTTCAGGGGGAGCATCAGAAAATGAATATGAAGATAGCATGGATCATGGGGGAGCATCCAGTTCTAGAGAAAACCTTCCATCTGCAAGGAAGTGGACAAAATCACATACACCTGATTTGATAATTGGAAATCCTGATGCAGGTGTCAGAACTAGAACAGGTACTTCAAATGAGTGTCTTTATAATTCTTTTCTCTCTCAGACTGAGCCAAAGAAAGTGGAAGAAGCTCTTCAAGATGCTGATTGGGTGCAAGCAATGCAGGAAGAGTTGAATGAATTTGAAAGAAACAAAGTCTGGACCCTAGTACCAAGACCAAAGAATAGATCTGTTGTTGGTACAAAGTGGGTATTCAGAAACAAAACTGACAGTGATGGCATAATTACAAGGAATAAGGCAAGGCTGGTTGCAAAAGGATATTCTCAACAGGAGGGAATTGATTATGATGAAACATTTGCACCAGTTGCTAGGTTAGAAGCCATAAGGATTTTTTTAGCTTATGCTGCTCACAAAAAGTTTGCTGTCTTTCAAATGGATGTGAAAAGTGCTTTTCTCAATGGAGAATTGGAGGAAGAGGTATATGTTGAACAACCTCCAGGTTTTGTAGATACCAAACATCCAGACTATGTCTACAGACTTGACAAAGCACTTTATGGACTTAAGCAAGCTCCTAGAGCATGGTATGAGACTTTAGCTCAGTTTCTTCTGGAAAGTGGATTCAACAGAGGGACAATAGACAAAACACTGTTCTACCTCAACCATGGAAAGGACTTACTTCTGGTCCAGATTTATGTTGATGATATCATTTTTGGATCTACAAATGATAGACTTTGCAAGAAGTTTGCCAAACTAATGCAGTCAAGATATCAGATGAGTACGATGGGGGAACTTAGCTATTTTCTGGGCCTTCAAGTCAAGCAGAATGAGGAAGGCAATTTTATTTGTCAAACCAAGTACACCAGAAACCTGCTAAAGAAATTTGGAATGCAAGATTGTTCAAGTGCATCCACTCCAATGGCCACTGCAACAAAACTGGATAAGGATACCGGTAAATCAGTAGATATTACTGACTACAGAGGTATGATTGGCTCTCTACTCTATCTAACTGCTAGTAGACCTGATATCATGTATGCTACCTGTCTTTGTGCAAGATTTCAAGCAGATCCAAGATAACCTCACTTAACAGCTGTAAAAAGAATCTTTAAGTATCTTAAAGGGACAGCTGCTCTGGGATTATGGTATCCTAGAGAATCAGATTTTAAACTAATAGGTTACTCAGATGCAGATTTTGCAGGTTGCAAAATTGACAGGAAAAGCACAAGTGGAAGCTGCCAATTTCTTGGAGGCAGATTGGTTTCTTGGTACAGCAAGAAACAAAAGTCAATTTCCACATCAACTGCAGAAGCAGAGTATATTGCTGCAGGAAGCTGTTGTGCACAGATTCTTTGGATGAAGAATCAGTTACTGGATTATGGGTTAACATATTTCAAAATCCCTATTTACTGTGATAATCAAAGTGCTATTGCTATGACAGGTAATCCAGTTCAACACTCAATGACAAAGCACATCAGCATCAGGTACCACTTCATTAGGGAACATGTGGATGAAGGTACAGTGGAATTGCATTTTGTTCCCACAGATCAACAGTTGGCAGATATTTTCATAAAACCATTATGTGAAGCTACTTTTACAAGATTGGTAAATGAACTTGGAATGGTTTCAGGTTCTTTCTCTAAATCTGCTTAGACTTGTTCTGTGTTATCAGACTTTATGCTCAGTATTTACAGAATTAATCTCATTGTGTATTCTGTGATTAATTGATAAATGTCTTTAAGTACTGACTGTTGTCTGATATATGTTTCTAAACTCTGATAAGTGATATATCTGTTCTAGTACCTATTCAATCCTATGAGGATAACTGTGCTAGATACTGACCTAGTAGTCTTCAATAAACAAATGATTCCATGGAAGAAGTAATTATTTCAGTGGAAATCTTATGACACTAGCAAATTCTGATAACTGAGCTTAGTTAAGTTCACTTTGTATATCTTATTACTAAGTCACAAATTAGAATAATGCTACTCATCTGTTAAGTTCTGATACTAGTAAAACTGTTGAATGTACTAAGTGCTGATAGACCTCTCTTATCAAAAGAAAAAGCAAAAAGATCAAAGATTAAAATCAAGTACTCCTTTGAGATCTAGAGTAAGGGACGACCCAAGTGCATTGCTGGTATTAAGTAAATATGCATCAGAAAAGCTAAATATTTTCTTGGTGACTTTTCACACTCTATGATTACTGGAGAAATACTCTGAAAATAGCATAAATTCTAATAAACAGTCGTGACTCACTTACACTGAGAAGCCACTGTAAAATAGAATTTCAAAAGATGCATAAAATTAGCACAAAACAGTTGAGGTGGACTCAAGCATAAACTCATTCTTCAGTAGGTTTCAGGACAATGAGAGCTCTTTAGCAAAATTTTAGTTATGCCTTATTTCTAAGATGTACTGAAGTGAATCAGACTTTACTCTTTGTCTGTTTTTAGCTTAATGCACACACTAATCACTCCATCTGAATGATGAAAATTTCTGTGGTGGTCTATGTTATTTTAGATAAACAGTCATTGTGTCATTATTGCACAAATTCTGAGGACAAGTTCTAAGTTACACGTTCTGATGATTAAGTCCTGACGTCCATAACTCAGAACTTGTATGAGTATTTACTAAGATGGGCATTCCTTTTTCGAGTTAAGAAATTATGTTCTGATGACTGTTAAGTTCTGGTATAGGTCTAAGTTCTGATTTCTCAGTCTAATCCTTTACTTGGCTTATCTGTGAATAAAATTTGATAACAGTCTCAGTTCGTACTCGAATATGTTGAAGTGGAAGATTAATAGTCACTGTGATTAGGATTAATGGTATTTGTACTTGAACAGTCCACTGTTTCTTGTGTCTTGTGCGGTCTAGACCATGCTTCCTCTTTCCAATGACTATTATTCTTTTTCAAAGTCTAGGGAGACGAGGTAGAATTAATTCTACCTGTCAGCATTAAATATCTTTACGTCTCTAGGCATTCTCTTGCCTATATAAACAGCCACTTCACATCAGTCTTTCCATCACATTCTTCTCACACACTTATCCTCCTTCTTCTATCAAAAACACAATGGTTCGATACAACATGTTTTTGAACAACCAAACCTTCACAATGGAGCTAAGTTGTGCCGACTGGCAGCAGGAGTGGCATGTAACAGCCATTCCTGAGGAGATCTGGGATTCTGTCCCACAGGAGGTGCTAACTCACCTCCTATTCTTCTATATGGATTACCATCGCCATCTGGAGCGATTGGAGGAGGAAAGGCGGGAAGCTATCCGTCAGCAAGAGCGAATCATACGACTCGCCATCTTGTTTGTCGTAGATAGGAAGAGGAAGATGACTTAATCTCGTCTTCTTCCTGTTCTTCTTCATCCTCAGCTTTGTCAGGCTTTTTAGCTAGGACTAAAGCTGTTGATGTTAGGATTAGAAGCTTAGGGAAAATCTTGTATTGATGTAATTTCCATTTCATAAATGTATTGACTTGATATATTAATGAAAACTATTTTTACTTCAAGATTTTGTCTCTGAGTTATTTTATCTTGTGTTGATAAATCCTGATTGATATTCTGATGACCATTTAAATTTTGTTTTTATTTAAGTTCTGATTCTCTGTCAGCACTTATTCATCGAAATTATCTCGGTCATTTTTAACATGATTTATTTTCAGAATATTAATGTTGCAGTGACAAATAATTCAATCAGTGATAACGGGTTAAATTTTGAATTAAAATTGTTTCCCTTGATAAATGGAACAGTTTTTCCTTGAAACTCGGCAAATGGGTAAGTAATGATTACTATTTTCTCGAGCCCAGTAACTATCCGTTATTACTGCATGTCTGACAGGTGTCCAACGGTAATATTTTTTTGTATACGTACAGCAGAGAGAAGATTTCTTTAATCTTTTTAATTTCTTCATCTTTTATCTCTCTTCTTACTTTTACTCTCCTTCACTTTACTATTTCCGTTGTTTTCATATAGATATTATATCAAACACCTATCAGGCATACTTAATTCTCAATTTTTTCACATGGCACCAAAGGATTTAATCATTGATGGAGCTAAGTTTGTTCCAAACAACTATGCTGCAATTCTTGATCATGCTGAAGCTCCATCTAAATTGCACTTTGTGCAAGATCTTCTTGCACATAGTGAGGTTGGGTACGCCTTAACTCAGCCTGAATTATTTTCAAGTCAACAAGTTCTGAGGTTCTGGAGGACTGGCGTTTTTGATGATGGTGGTAACCGTGGAACTCCCAGTATTATCTTCCAAGTGGGTGATTCATCTTTTGTAGTCACTCCTGGTACAGTACGCAGGGCTTTACATCTTCCAGAGGATTGTACTTTCTCAGTTCCAGAGGACTCAGCCCTTCGGGAGTTAATGGCTGAATTGGGATATGAAAAGAGTCTGACGAAACTTGGACAGTTGAAACGGGCTAATATCAGAAGAGAATGGAGTTTCTTCTTTGATTGCATCACCAAAGCCTTTGGGAACAAATGTTCAAATTTTGATGCTATCCCAATTCTGAGTCAGCACATAGGGTATGCTATTATCCATCAAACTCATTTTGATTTTGCAACTGGAATAATTGGTTTTATTGGGGATAGGATGACAGAGGATAGAGATGTTGTTTATTTTGCTAGATTCTGTCAACTTATTTACACTTACTGTACTGATGAACCTCATTTAGTCAGCACTCAAACCCCACCTTTTAAGGTTGCAAAAAGGTACTTTAATGACCTGGTAAATGCTGATACTAAGAAGAAAGTGGTTAGACCATTACAGATTCCTAAGTCTGTGAAACAGATCATGGTAAATGCTGATCCTGATACTTATAGATCTGTTTACTCTGATGTTCAACCACCTCCAACCACCCAAAATCCATCAACCTCAGTACCTACCTCTCATTCTACTCAACCTACCCTCAGAACTTATCTCAAATCCTATCTCTCCACTTCACAGACTGCTCAACCTTCTTCTTCAGCACCTACTGTGAAGTCTCCATCCTCTAAGCCAAAGAGAACAAAAACTGTTCCTCAAACACCTCAAAAGAGGAGGAGATTTACTTTGAGAGATGAATTAGATTCTGAGGAACAAATTCCTTCTTCAGAACCTGTGGTGATTGAAGCTGAGAAAGCAACTTCTCAGAAGGATTCTGAAATTGGGGGGTCTAGGCTTCTCAAGAGGCTTAGACGTATGATAATTCCTGAAACTCCCAAGGAATCCAAATCAACAAGGAAGTACAAGAAACAGAGGGCACAAAGGCCAGTTTCAGATGATGAGGAGGAAGCAGCTAAGGAAGGGGATCAGGAATCTCTGATCTCACAAGGCAAGGAATTTGCTCCAGTCAATTCTTCTCCATCCACTCCATCTCAGGAAGTTGTATCTGACAAGGCTAACTCCCCATCTGTGTCTCTTGTTGATCCAGGCACAAGTGCTGAAATTGAGATTCAGAACTTGGTTGTGCCTGCAATTCTTTTCTTAGAAGCTCCAACAGCACATAATCCTTCCACAACACCTGTTACTGATGCTGTTCAAACTCCAGAGTTATCAACAACACCTTCTCTGCATCAAGCTGTTGATGATCAGATTTTAGGTGAGCATCAGGATATGGCTGTTGATCAGAACTTAGTCTCAGATCAGCAATTAGAGGATGCTGAAGCCTCCATTGCTACTCACACTGTTGTCTTATCAGAAGATACTAATTCTTTAAGTTCTGATGCTGCAAATGTTGGAGATACTGGTGAAGCTGCTACAACTGTCGATGCTGATGAAGCAGGTCCTTCAGGACTTACTCCTCCACCGACTCTTCCTAAGTCTGAACTGGTAAAGGAGTTTGTTATCAGGGATGCACCAGTGCCTTGGAGTGAAACTCCTGCAGGTCATGAGTGGACTAAGGAATGGAACTCAGTTTCATGTGTTCCAAATGCTTTACATCTTGCTGAGCACCTGACTAAAGCTGATGAAATGTTAAATTCTGATGATTTTAAAACCCAGCTTAGAGTCACTGCATTGAGTACTAAACATCTACAAGGTCTTCATTCCAATACTCATGCCGAGCTACACAAGATTCAGGAGAACTTTATCAAACAGGAACAAGTTTGGAAAATTGATAAGAAAAAGTTCTTTCAACCTACCATTGACAGGGTTGCTTATATTGAGAAAACTCAAGAGAAACAACAAGCTCAGATTGATCAAATTCTGACAAATCAAGCTTCTCAGCAATCGCAACTTACTGAAATCCAGACCTCAGTGGAACTACTTATCTCTTTTTTATTACCTGCTGATGCCAAAAAGGGGGAGAAGGTAATTAAGTCCAAATGCACAACCAACAAGACACTGCAAGGAAAGGATGATGGAAAAGATGACCAAGGAACCTCTGGAATGGGTAGTGGTCATAGTCAAGGTAGAAGGTTTACATCAAGACAAACTAGTCACAGAACAAGTTCTGATACTGGGAAAAGAATAAGTTCTGCTGCTGGTAAAAGGATAAGTTCTGATGAACTTCTAGATCTTGATGAGGAAATGTCAAGACAGTTATTTCTTCAAGAAAATCCAGGGATGGACTTGGAAAGTTTAAAGGAAGAAGAAGCCAGACTTAAATCAGAGAAAGTCACATCTAAATCTGAAGCTTCTGGTAAAAAGTTACTTCCAAAACCTAAAGGCATTGTGATCAAAGAAAGGACACATACTGAAGCAACTTTGGCTAGATCACAACCACAGATAGATCCAAGATCCAAGGGTAAAGAAAAGGTTGGTGAACCTATCAAGCCTTATGTACCTCCTGAGGAAGAAGAAATTACTGATGGAAAAGATGATCTTGCTCTGACTACAAGAAAAGTTCTTAAAACAACCTCTGACATGCGTCAAGTTGTTCAGAGTCAAGAAATTGTAAGTTCTGATATTCAGAAGAAGCAAGTAACCTCTGACAGTGCTCAAGTTAACTTGATATCAGAAAATAGATCAAAGACACTCCTACCAGGATTCACTAAAGCAAAACAGACTCAATCTTTGAAGACTACTGCAAGTGGTTTTGAAGGAAGAGTAGTTACTGGAAAGGAAGCTAGAGATAAAACTGGATTGGGAAGTGCTGATGAAAGAAGAGTACACAACACTACCAATGATCCAACTTCCTTGAGTGAACTAGGTATTGGAGCAACTCCTGAGAGATTGAATCAACTGGAATCTGTACAGATGGTTTACCATACCTACTTGAAAGAATACATCATGTTGTATTTCATGACAGATGGTAGGGTTTATCATATAAGACAAAATGCCATTCCTTTGAAGTATTTTGAAGAATTGAAGCATGTACTTTTCTTAGTTCAAGTGGATGACAGAATAACAGAGACTGCTGCAAACTACTTAAAAGAACAGATTCAGAGACAGAAAAGGCTTTATTCTGTTAAGTCTGACAGCAGATATGTTCCAAAGTACAGAGATCACAATGGTGATATTGTTGATATGAAGCCTAATACAGCACAGATCAGAACGTATCTTGGTATTAAGGGACTTGAATTCAATCTTGAGTCAGACAAAGCTTATGTCATAAGACTAGATCAGGAGTTAAGAAAAGCAAAGATTAATGATCTCAGAGCTGCAATCTTTCAAACTGGTGAAGATACTGCAGAGCTTAAAGGTGTTAAAAGGAGAATGATTGATGAACTAAGATATGCTGAGAAATGTTTGTTGAAGAACTATCTCAGAACAACTCCTAACATCAGAGAGATCAGAAAATGAAGAAGCCAAGTCGAAGATCTACAACTGCTCAAATTCTGATATTTATACAGATTGATGTTGTTATCAGAAGTTGAAATTGGTAAAAACTTTAAGGACTGTAAGTTGTAGTTATCTAGTCTATTTCTCATGCATTTGTACTTAATGTTTTTGACATCATCAAATATCTTTTAAACTTGTATATTTTGTTAATTTACAAGTTGGGGGAGATTGTTAGATATATTTGATAATGTCATGGCTAATATGTTTTATGTTTAGCTTTCAGATCTTACGTGAACAGGATAAATCAGTACTTAACTGTTGATCAGTACTTATACTGGAAGTCAGGACTTAAGGATATCAGTACTTATATTATCAGGAGATAATCATCAGAAGATAGATATCAGAACTTAAGTGCTGAAGGACAATCAAATAAGGACAGTAGCTGATTAAAGGAAAGAAGATTGAGATAAACATAAGAAGAGATATGCATGAAGAAGGAATTCCGTGAAGAATGGAATACTTGGAAGAAAAGATATCTGATTGATATATTTTAGGAAGCAGAATTATATTCCATATCAATTAGCGATTATCTTGTAACTGTGTAGTATATAAACACAGACATAGGGTTTACACTATAAGTGTTATCATTATTAGAAAAGATTATTCATTGTAACCCTAGCAGCTCTCGTGATATTTGTTCATCACTGAGAGGTAACAGTTCCATACTGTAACAAAGTTTATTGTTTCAATAAAGTTTATTTTCTGTTACTTAAGTTCTTAAAGTTTGATTTGAGTGTACTATTCACTGTATTCACCCCCCTCTACAGTGTGTGTGTGACCTAACATGTCCCAAACCTCTTTGGCTATTTTACAGTTAATGATGTTATCAAACATATCACCATCAACTCCATTGAACAATATATTCATGGACTTCTTGTCTTTCCTTACTTGCTCAATATCAGGATCTGACCATTCATGCCTAGGTTTGGGAACAGATGGTTCATTGCCAATTGCAGCTCTCAGTGGTACATGAGGACCTCTCTCTATGCAATCCATGTAGGACTCATCTTGGGAAATAAGATGTAGGTGCATTTTCACCTTTCAGTGGTGATAATTATCTTTGTCCATAAATGGAATTTTGACTCCAACATCCTTCTTGTTCATCTTGTTGTTTGTTGTGATCTTTACACTCTTTGTACTTTAAGAGCTTGCTCTGATACCAATTGTAGGTGGGGTTGAATGTAATTCTGGCTACTTTTTCAAGATTTTAAAACAGTTCTAACTCAATAAATATATAAGTGTTTGATTTTTAGAGTGTGGAATAAAAGAGTTATATAAATCAAAACACAAAGTAATAAAAACACAAACTTTTAAAACTTTCTGGTGGATTTGAAAGTATCCACCAGATATATATATATATATATATATATATATATATCAAATGAGAATCCTATGAAGCTTGAATAGCTCATAGCTGCTTACAAGTAGAACAAACAAACTACAGAAAAATTCTTGACAAGTACAACTTTTTCTATCTTTATTAAATATGTGTTTGCTTAGTTGAATGTTCTACTAGCTACACTTGGTTTATATATCACCACGTTTACATGACAATAAGACAAGATAATAAAACAAACATATCTAGTCTAACTCCATTCTACTTCACTACTCTATTCCAGCATCTTTGAATAACTTCACAATTGCATGGAAATGGTAATGCTTCTTTGTTCGCAAATTCCGGCTTACAGGCTGCCATATTCCTTTTGCAAACACCCAACCTATGTGACTGTGTTGTCACTGTCAACAGATATTTAAATTTGATCATCTGTCGGGTACATGCTTGTCATCCTTCGGGTAACTTTGTTGATCATCCGTCGGGTAGCTTTGTTGATCATCCATCGGGTAGCTATTTGTCACTTGACTCCATTTCACTTATACAAAATTACAAGACATATTATATTTATAATTAATCAACCTATTCTGCATATCCAGTATTAGTCAACATGACTCATATACTCCTACAGAATCTATACAAAGTTGTTTGCAGAAATGTGCTACAATACTTATTTGTTACATAAGCTACTCACCCAATGGATGTCAAATCGTCATCCATTGGGAATATATTAAATCATCCGTCAGGATTATATTTGATCATCCATCGAGTGCTATAAAATACAGTAAATTAAATCTACTAAGGTGTTTTGTTTAATTTATCATTAAGTTCACAACATATTCCTAACAATATTCATTCTTTTAAGATCTTTAATCTGTTTGCTTTTAGATTTTGCTCTGATACCACTTGTTAGGTAATGAATATAACACAGGGGTGAATGTATTTTATATTATTTTTAACCTTTTTAAACTATTATGGAAGTCATGAACAAAGTAATTTAACTTGTAAAGATAATATGTTTTAACAGGAATAATAAAACATGCACATGAACACACTATCTTCAAAACTCACTTAATTTTATATTAAAATCAAGTATGTCATGCTACAAATTTATGGGTTCTTTGTTGATAAAGAACTCATCTTCTTTCTTGAGAGAGTTCAAGATTTTCTAGATCTATTTGTTATAACTTAAAATAAAGCATCAAGTGTTTACTTTATAGAATAGTATACACTGGTTTTACACAATATGTAATAGCATGTACAAAACCCTACTTTAAGTTAACTAAATCTTTCTATTTCTAGCTTAGTGTATCTTTGCAAATCGTGCATGTTTGTGACTTTACTTTGTCAGTTAATCTTGGCCTTTGATCTTGTACTCTTCAAGCTGCTCTTTGTAGACATTTCAAATCAGTGATTGATTTGTTTGTTGATTGATAATCGTGGATATTTAACTGGTCTGCATCTTGTACTTTGAGTTTTATATCGAGAACTCTAGTTTGTTATATAGAGAACTCAACATCTCGATAAGTATAATGACTTATCGAGATCTCTTATTTCTCGACAAGTGTCTTGACTTTTTGAGGTCTCTGAATTCTTGAATGTGAGCTTTACTTGTCGAGGTCTTTGAGTTCTCGAGTGTGAACTTGACTTGTCGAGGTCTCCAAATCTCTATATTTAGATTTGACTTGTCGATATCTCCAATCTTCATATCTTTACTGTAACGCCCCCAAATCCGGGGTCAGAGGATTTTGTCGTTACTATAAAACTTCAATCCAAATTAACCTTCTTAAATAATAAATAAATGTCAGCGGAAGATATTTATCATCTATGACCCCGCTTAATCCAAGATCTTTTAAGGTTACAGTTCTATAAACAAGAATTCCAAAAATAAGAATTCCAAATTCCACAAATAAATTTTCCTTTTCTTTAAACCCTTTTTAACAAATTTCAATCTCAAAACTTAACCCGCTATTATAACTTCAAAAAGAAGCATACTAGACCCAACTATAAAATAACACAAGTATAATATAATGTAATATAAACAACTTTACACAATAAAACTTATACTAGCCCGCAACCCTGGACCAACTGTAACACCCCCAAATCCGGGGTCAGGATTGGGTGTCACTACACAACTTTAAATAATATAAACCTGCATATTAACACAAATATACAGACAACCCCTCATTATTCAGGATCGCTTACACGTTATGGTATGAAACAAGAATCTAACCTTCTAAAATTATAATGTCAAAATATAATTTCATTACCTCATTACTAATTTCCTCGTATTTATCACTCTAACACCTCCAAATTTCTTCAACTGGAGTCTCACCACTTTTGCTGTCTATTAACAGCTATTCACTTTTGTCCTCATTTGATACTGAAAGAAATAAGAGTTCACAAAGCAAGAGTGAGCCAACAATGCCCAACAAGTATCATAAATGGTTTCCAGGTATCAGATCAAAGAAACTCTTGGAAATGATTGTTGAATGATTTCAAAACATCTTTATATCTTCAAAACAATTGAGCGAACAAAACGTCGGCCCTCATTGGCCTTTAATCATAAATCACATTTTTCTGTAAAAGAACAGTGAACGTTTTAATATTTCATTTCTTTAAATCAAATCTTTGTTTGATTTTGTAATTATGAACTATTCAAGAAGGAATGTCATTAATAGCGATCAACAATAAATTAGACTGGACACTAGAAACCAACATATGCACTACAACCTGTTGATCAGTCATGATATAGTATGGATCTATACCCAACTGCATAGACCCAACCAATATATGGGGTACCCAAGCAACTATGGCCTAATAATCAAGGAACCAACCATCTCTGGCCCTTAGGGTCCAGCTCATCACTGGCCCTCATTGTAATCATCCAGTCCGTGGAGTATTTTGATGTCAAATCACTTTGATTTCAAAACATCCCAAATCAGGGTTCGCAAATAACCCGAACGAATGGGTACTTGCTCAAGAAATCAATCGATAATCAAGGAACAAGATCAAAAAGGTACTTACATAAATAAGAGTAATTATAGTGAAATATTAAAAACATTTAACTATTCTGAACCTAGAATTGGAAAGAATAAATATTTGCAGTATTTTAGGAGAAAGGTTAGGAATACTTGCCTCAATTGAGAATCCCTCTGATCTTTAACTATCTGCCATATTACTCAGTCCTGAGTGTATTTGTATTTCCATTGACATGCCACTTGACCTTTCTTAACAACCGCTATTTCAAGTTTATCTCTATTCTGAATCCACTCGTCTCATTACTATACGTAATCAGGCTTTACTTTTACAATCTCTGTCTGGCTTTGAATGCCTCATACTATGTGTATCTATCATAAATAATACCATTCAATGAACTGACAATATATAATTGCCTAGTCTATACATTTATCTTTATCATCTACCCGGTCGATAATAACAGATAAGGATCATCTTTAATCATATAAGGTTTAATCGACATGTGGACTCATAGTTCACATAACATATAAACACACAAGGCATGTATCACATATCTCCTATAACACATAGTCACATAATTCATGTAGTACATAAGTTGAATCATCAAAAGATAAGTCTCGATACGGTTAGAATTGAAATTGGGTCAAAAGAGTATTTTATCGATCAATTATTGACTCGGAATGATCCATAAAACAAACGTCCTTTAGATACAAAGGAATTTAGGTCTCGAAAATATTTTTAATAGAAACAAAATATTTTTCTAAGACTTGAGGCGTTCGTTTCGTATTAAACGGACGAATAGTTGATTTATTATTAATTTTTGAACATTTTTCGGAATTACAATGGGTCTCCGAATCATTTTGTAATTAAATAATAGGGTTCAAATACCTAAATATGACTTTAAAATAATTTTATAATAATTATCGAGACTTGAAAATAATTTAGAACAATATTTTAAAACTCGAAACTATTTTTTTTTAATTTTTAAATTATTTTTAAATAATTAAATCTAATTATTAAATCAATTAAAATTAATTAATAATTAACTAAATTAATTAATCAATTAATTATTAATTAATCGATTAATTAAAATAATTAAAATTAAATTAAAATTAATTAATAAAATAATTTCAATTTATTTTTGAATAAATAAATAATTAAAATAATTTTCTGAATATAAAATAATTAAATAAACATTTTTCTGATTTTTAAAAATAATAAACAAATCATTTTTAAAAAGAATTTAAATCGCAGGGATCAAATTATAACTTTTAAAACTGTAGGATATCGAATGCAAATTTTGAAACTTAATGTGGAGGGTCAAATTTGTAAAAATGGAAAGTTTGAGGACTAAAACTCACCATCTCCAAAATCCTGGCGGCTGATTGGTAATTTTGCCAATCGCCACCGCCCAAGTCGCCGGAGACGGTGACGGGCACGACGCCGGAGGCGTCTTGTCGCTCAAATCATCGCCAAAAACTCCAGATCGGTTCTGTAGCTCACATAGGCCTCTTCCGTGGTTGTAAAATCGTCTGAAATGACCTTATATGACCGGAAATTCGAGTTAAAAACTCCCCCTACCGCCGTGTTCTTACAATCCGGTGAACCGATTTCGTACACCAACACCCGAGTTGTTCACATAAACAGATTGCAAATGGAACGATCTATCTGTTCGTATAATTTGTTTTACCCCAGAATTACCACAAACGAAACCCCCAATTCCTGATTTAGAACATTCAAAGTTTAAAACCCTAATTTCATAATCCGAAAATCAAACTCAAATTTAACCATGTTATTGAACTCTATTTTTGACATATAATATACCAAATTGACCAGAAAAATATTATCTACACGATGGAATCATCAAATCATATCAACAACATCAAGAACAAAAATTCATATTTTAATCATCAAATAATTCGAATTAAAATAAATAAATAACAAAATCACCTTGATTTATGCACTGAAATGGTTAATTGATTAACAAAGTACTTTTCGAGAGCTTCGTTTTGATATATCGCACGCGTGAATCGGAGTTCGGTAACGCCTTCATTTGTGCATTTGATTTTCAAGAACATATCGGTTTTTAGGGGTTTTCTCGGTAATTACTATATTTTTACTAGTTGTAAATGAATAAACGAATAAAATGAAATACGAAATATGCTATTTATATTTACGGAATATTGGTTCATTCTGGATCATTTTGGATCGTTAAATTAGTTACTTAGCCGCTAAATAACTGGAAAAACGATCTGATTTGATACCCGTATTGAATAATTATCCAAACTGGACTTTTTATAAAACACTTTATACGGAAATAATGTAATAATATCCCGTCTTTCGAGAATACGAGTTTCGTTGATTCACCGAAATGATTGTCGTATCGAAAATCTTGCGCCGAACCGCGCACAGGTCAAACCGTAATCCGGATCGAAAAAGTCAAAACACGGAAAATATCTGGAATTACCAGATTAGGTTAGGAATGAGTTTTCGAAAGAGTTTCGGGTTGTAAAAACGTAAAAACGGTTGAAGTCGGACGATTCCCAGCTTTATAAAATAATGTTGTAATTATTCAGAAAATAATTAATAATTCATAAATCATTATAAAATCATATAACACTCCAAAAATTACCAGAAAAATATCTTAATTATCAATATTTTATTCTGACATATTAAAATTAATATACTCACATTTTATTATATACAAACATCCAAATATTATTATCAATCATCAGATAATTCACCAAAAATTCATATAATATTCACATAATAATCATATATTGATACAAATAATTACACGATATTTCCCGGATGTTACATCCTTCCCCCTTAAAAGGATTCTGTCCTCAGAATCACACTAAGGAATTGTACTGATACTTTTCAAGTATATCACTTTCATTTTCTCAGGTGAATCTCTCAACCTTATAATTTTTCATAACTTTAAAGTATAATATTAATATTTCCTTAATAGCCTCTCGCTAACAACATATTCTATTTGTTGCTTGTATAACTCAATTTAAATCTCCATCTTTTATATATAATGGAGCTAACTTACACTTCCGGGATAGATACATACAAACGCCCTATGTATTCGCTATACGGGTAGTGGTGAAACCAACTCACTTCTATTTTTCCTGTCTAATTTACTATCCAGAAGGGACCAACATAACACATCTTAATTCTCTTTTTCTTTCTAATTCTAGTAACTCATGCTTATGTGCGTTTCCAACTGTTACTCGGTGTTGAACCTCATCCCCATATGTTTCTTCGTTCAAATAACCTAATTTGTAATCGCTTCCCATCGTACTCGAGGCTCTTTAATCAATCCTGTAATCTTCTTCTTCATCTATGAATGATGTACTGAGACCATGGCATATTTGCTTTCTGACGTTGACTATGATATTTTCCAAGTATCTTTCCTATAATTCCTCGGGTCTCATCACTTTAATCACAACTCAATGGTCTCTCACCGATATTAAATCTGTCAGTTACTCACGTAACCTGAATCAACCTTCATTTTATACGTATGGAGCTAAATTATCCTTCTTAGTCATATACATTTGAACATCTTATGAACTCGTTATGCTTGCAACAACAGGGTCAACCCATTCGTAATCGTTCTATCTATCTCATTGTCTCGATGGACTAATTTAATTTATACTAATCTGCTTCTCTTTCTAATTCTAATAATTTGTGTTTATAAACCTTCCATTTTCCCTGACTGTTCTACTTTACATCTCGCGTCTCCTTCTGTTTGGTAAGTCTGGCCTATGATCGTTTTCAATCGTATTCGAGAACCTTTAGCTGGTCTCTTGTACTTTCCATCCGTTTGCCCGATATACTGAGCTCATGGCGTCTGATGCTTCAAAATATTCTAAATCTATTCAAAACTAAAAATTAAAAGAGAATCTCGACAATTGCATTTAACTCATCACTTTGTAGTATTTTTCAATTTCTTTTTAATCACTAACAAGTATATTCTTCGAGCGAAATCTTTTACTATCTGAAAGGAAATATTAATTTGAAATAGAATGAACCATAACTTTATTCAAAACTGAACTCTTGGTACTAATACTAATTTTGTTGTCATATCAAATTAGATATCAATATGAACTTTGATGCTCACAACATTCCATACTGAAGTCAATATCAATCATCTATATTAATACCACATTTAATATCTAACAACAAAGTAAGTATCAGTATAATCCAGAAGTCGGATCAAAACCTGTTCTCAATTCTAACTTTTCCAATTCCTTTATCCACTCCCCAACAATCTTAGTGATATTCACTCTTTCTTTTCTACTCAAGACATCTGTCTCTGAATGGATCTTGCTTGGTTGGTAATTAACCATACTTCCGCAGCTCATAATTAATTATAACCAGAGTTCATACCTTTGTAGCTCAGAACGCAGTTGCTAATCTTTTACCCTTCGCATGCATATCTCCAGGTGTTCGACTTGGTCTTCCTTATTTCTTGAATGGGCGAGGATGTTATTAATAAATACAATAACACTATCCAATTACTCCTTATACACTATGTTCATTTAATCTTCAGAGTTGCAATTTCTGATAGCCGATGCGTGACTTCATACCTCCCTTCTCTTACCTCCATGATCACCTTTGTGTATAGCGCGAAGTACTCTTTACTCAATTATTCTTTCATTTCACATTTCTGAAGTTTTTCTTCACTTAATATCTCATTCCTACTGGGTTATACGATACAGGGCTTTTGACACCAGCTCGACTCTGTGCAGTAACCGATGAGAAATTCTTACCTCATTTCCCGAGGTAACCTTGGTAAATCATTCGTTAGAACATTCGGGGCTTTGCTTTAATTCTAAAGAATTCCGATATGAGATTCATTGTAACGTTCTTCTTTAACAGTTTTGTACTAATACCTTGGTTTAATCTCTCCTGTTTACACGCATTCTTTGAATGAAATTGCTATCTTTAATTATCGGTGTTTTACTTCATTCTCCTATCAGTTCTGACACAGCTGACATTCACAACTTTCTTATATCCTGGACTATTTTATAAAATTTCTTTATCATCCTTTTGATTCCACTTCTTTTCTTATTTAGTTCTTCATTCTCATTACTCATTAACTTTTTTTTTAACATAATAAATGTCTTTTTCTTGATAATATTAATATGTGCATTATTAACTAAGCCATTTCTGAAGTTAATAAAAGGCTTTTATTTATAATATTTAAGTTCTTACTGATAGAATTATCAAAATTCATCGATAGTTATTTTCTTAGCCTCACTTAAACCATCATTGATCGCATATTTGGCTTTTTTTCCAATTGATCAACATTTTTTTTCTGAGTTCACATGTGGACTTCGTTAGTCTTCGTCACGTCCATGTTATCGATGAATTCCTTCTTCCTCACCCGCAGATATCCACCATTTATCGATTTGCAGTCGTATCTATGTTTGTTGTATGATTCCACGTGCCACACTATTTCATTTCTTTTGAAATCGTCAGAGAACAGACTCTACGCAAGAGGAGAGTTTGCGAATATGACTTTGATTGAAAACTGAAAAAGGAATAACAATGCCATAAACGATTGGGATAATTTGTAATTCAGTAAATTGAAGGAAGAAGAATGAGTGAAGATTTAGATGTGAATGAGACAACCATATTCGTACTCAAGATGGCCAGTCTTTCATACTATATGGCATATAGCACATGATTAGGTGGCAACCCACCCGACTCTTCATCATTTCGACAAAGCATCATACCACAACACTGTTTGTCTCAATCAGAAATCAGTGATTTGAGGAGAGAAACAATTCAGAAGGAATACAACAAATTTTCTTTCGTCTTCACCTCATATGATTTATCCACAGAAGAAACTTATATGTATTCAAGAATCAAGAAGAACATATGTTATCGTATTAAGAGAAGGAATATCGATGTTGATCACCTTCCACGCTTCACCTACGTATGCCTTCAGAAACCAGTCGAATGAGAGATTCACAGTTTAGGTCACATATAACTTCGAAATGTCATCTGGAAATGCCTCCACATTAAATGCTTTAATGATTTGATCGTAATCGCGTTCCTACAAAATTTATAATTATTACTTCCGACTTCTTCTATGCCACGTAGAATAACAATCGATCCCACAACGCTTTAACTTTATCGATTAGGAATATTATCCTTTGCCAAATCATCCAAAAGAGTCTTCTATTTTCTTCAATCATCCTTTGTCCATTCGAATTACAAATCTTGTTGAATTTTAATAATTTCATGAATTGGGTAAATAAAATTTTAGCATGTTCATTCAATTGTTGGTATTATTTAAACAAAGATTACTTTCGTTTTTCACGAAAACTTTAAACTTTCTCCCTGCTGGGGGGTCTACTTAGTCCTTCGAACTGACAACACTGAGTCTATATCCATTCTTCTTTTTAGCTCATTTTCTGTTTATAATAACAAGAACTTAAATAGTAATTCGATAACCAAATTGTAAAATTCATTTCATGCAAAAATCTTTTAAAGTTGATTAAGAAAATCTTCTCCAAAATCTCATTTTAAAATTTGAAAATTAAATATTTGGTCGTCATTACTATATAAGTTACTTGCTATTCTATTAATCCGCTAATGAAATATCTAATTAAAGGAATGCCCATATAAGGGTCTCTCCATTTTGGTACATCTTCTACTTTTCCTTGGATTCTGCTCGCACTTATTAGTCGACGAAGTTTCATTTACTATTGTATATCATTTATTCACAATTCTACCGCAATGCTGACATCTGGTACTATCTCTGACATTCTTGTCATCATTCTTGACGCTATGCTTACAACCACGCAGGCGATTCGACATTCTGTCTATAGATAGGGTCGCGCCTTCTTGCTAGCCTTACCTATACCTAGTAAGGTAAATATCATTATTCGCGCAGCGCCCGGTGTTAGGTCACACACACTATAGAAGGGGGTTGAATACAGTGTTTACTACAATCAAATCGAATATAAGAACTCAAGTAACAGAAAACAAATTTTATTCAACATAATAAACTCTGTTACAATATGGAATTATCCTCTCTCAGTGATGAACAAATTATCACGAGAGCTGCTAGGGTTACAAAGAATAATAACTTCGATAATGATAACACTTATAGTGTAAACCCTATGCCTGTGTTTATATACTGCACAGTTACAAGATAATGTTCTAATTGATATGGAATATAATTTTGCTTCCTAAAATATATCAACTAGTTATCTTTTCTTCCAAGTATTCTATTCTTCATAGAATTCTTTCTTCATGCATATTTCTTTCTGTCTTAGTCTCGATCTTCTTTCCTTTCAATCAGCCGACTGCCCTATCTGAAAGTCTCCTTAAGTCCTGATATTATCTCCTGATAAATATCTTCTGATAACTTAAGTTCTAATAACTTAAGTTCTGATATCTTAAGTTCTGTCTTCAGTATAAGTGTTGATTTCCAGTTAAGTACTGATTTGTCCTGTTAAGTAAGATCTGAAAACTAAACACAAATCATATTACACATGACATTATCAAATATATCTAACAATCTCCCCCAACTTGTAAATTAGCATAATATACAAGTTTAACAGATATTTGATGATGTCAAAAACATTAAGTACAAATGCATGAGAATTTGACTAGATAACTACAACTTACAGTCCTTTCAGCTTTACCATCTTAAGGTCTAATAACAGCTTCAGTCTGTATACACTTCAGAATTTAAGCAGTTGTAGATCTTTGACATGGCTTCAATTTCTGATCTCTTTGATATCAGGAGTTGTTCTGAGATAGTTCTTCAACAAACATCTCTCAGCATATTCAAGTTCATTGACCATCCTCCTTTTAGCATTTATCAATTCAGCTGTATCTTCACCAGTTTGAAAATAAGCTGCTCTGAGATCATTTATCTTAGCTTTTCTTATCTCCTGATCTAGTCTGATCAGATATGCCTTGTCAGACTCTAGATTGAATTCCACATCCTTATAACCCAGAAAAGTAGTTATAATCTTAGCAGAGTTAGGCTTCATTTTGACAATATCACCTTTGTGATCTCTATACTTGGGACAGTATGTGATGTCAGACTTTACAGAATAAAGCTTCTTCTGTCTTTGAATTTGAGATTTTAAATAACCTGCAGCACTATCTGTTAATCTGTCTTTCACTTGAAGTAGAAATAGAACATGTTCCAGTTCCTCAAAATACTTCAGTGGTATAGCATTCTGCCTAATCTGGTATACCCTTCCATCTGTCATAAAATATAACAAGATATGTTCTTTCAAAAAGGTATGGTAAACCAATTGTATATATTCAAGTCGATTCAATCTTTCAGGAGTTGCTCCAACACCTGGTTCACTTAAGGAAGTTGGATCATTGGTAGTGTTATGTACTCTTCTTTCATTAGAACTACCCAATCCAGATTTATCTCTTGCTTCCTTTCCTGTAATAACTCTTGCTTCAAAACCACTTGTTGCAGTCTTCAAAAGTTGAGCTCATTTAGCTTTGGTGAATCCTGGTAGGAGTATCTTTGAAGGTTTAACATGAGCAATGTCAGAGGTTTCCTTTTCCTTATCTTCTGATATCAAGCCAACTTGAGCTATGTCATAGGTTGCTTGCTTCACTGTCATATCAGAACTTACTACATCTTGACTCTGAACAACATGAGCCATGTCAGAGGTTGTTTGAAAATTTTTTTTTTGCATCAGAGTAAGATTAGCATCTTCTTCATCAACAATTATTTCTTCATCCATGACTGGCATATAAACCTTTACAGGTTCATCAACGTTTTCTTTTCCTTTGGACATTGGATCAATTTCCACTTATGATTTGGCTTTGGTTGCCTGAGAACTTGTTCTTTCCTTTATCACAATACCCTTAGGCTTTGTAAATTTCTTATAAAAACAGAAGCTTTAGATTTTGTCTTGACACCTTCTGCTTTGAGTCTAGCTTCTTCTTCCTTTAGACTCTCAAAGTCCATTCCTGGATTTTCTTTAAGAAATAACTGCTTTAAAATTTCTTCATCAAGTTCCAGATGTTCACCAGAACTTATCCTTTTACCGGTATCAGAACTTATTCTTCTCTCTGTATCAGAACTTGTTCCTTAACTTGTAATTCTAGCTATACTTGATGAAAATCCTTTTCCTTGACCTTGACCTCTACCGTTGTTAGAGTTTCCCTGGTCATCATTTCCATCATCCTTTCCCTTCAGTCTAAATAGATTTGCATTTGGACTTAATCACTTTCTCCCCCTTTTTGGCATCAACAGGTAAAAGAAGAGAGACAAGAAATTCCACTGAGGATTGGATCTCATTGAGTTGATTTTGATGAGAAGCCTGATTCTTCAGAATTTTATCAATTTGAGTTTGTTGCTTCTCCTGAGTTTTCTCAATATAGGCAATTCTGTCAAAGGCTTGCTTGAAAAATCTATTCTTTTCAAGTTTCACATTCATATCTTGCTGGATCAAGGTTTCTTGAATTTTGTTCACCTTGGCATGAGTTGTTGAGTGTTGACCCTGAAGGTGCCTAGTACTCAATGCAGTAACTCTCAACTGTGCCTTGAAATCATCATTTAACAGCATTTCATCAGCTTTTTCCAGATGCTCAGCAAGAATCTTTTCAGAAGAAACAAAACTAACTGTGTTCCATTCCTTAGTCCACTCCTTTCCTCTAGGAGTTTCACTCCAAGGTACTGGTGCTTCTCCTGTAACAAACTTCTTGACTAAATCAGCTTTATTAACTGTTTGTTGAGGTGCATGTCCTGATGGACCAGCTGCATCAGCATCTAAATTAGCAGCAGCTTCACCAGTAGTTTCTTCATTGGCAGCATCAGAACTTGTAGATCCTGCAGTATCAGCATCCTCTGACAAGATAGCAGTATGTGAGGCTATAGAGGCTTCAACATCATCCTCTAAATTCTGATCTGCGGCCAGGTTCTGATCAACGTCCAAAATTGATGTTGTTGGTGGAGTGAGTTGAATTGGTGGAGCTTCCAAGTACAAATCCTCAGGCACAATCAAGTTATGAATATCAATTTCAGCACTTGTACCTGGTTCTTCAGTATGTACTGGATCAACTATAGGTGACATACGAGGTATAGGTATTCTGTCTTGAGCAGTTTCTGGTTGTGCAGAAGGAAGTGATTCAATAACAATTGGTTCTGTTGAGATCAGAGATTCCTGATCCCCTTCCTTAGCTGCTTCCACTACATCCTCTGAATCTGACTCAACTATATCCCTGTGAGCTCTCTGTTTCTTTAATTTCTTCAATGGTGAAGACACTATAGGAGTTTTATCATCAGAATTTAACTTTCCAAGCCTTTTGAGGGGCCTAGAACTCCCAATTACAGTATCTTTCTGAGAAGAAACCTTCTCAGCTTCTACAACAATAGGTTCTGATATGGGAACCTATTCCTCAGTTGTTTCTTCAAATCAATAGAATTTAATTAAAACATTCATCACAAAATAAAATTAAAAGTCGATGAAGTAAAGATTAATAAATTGCAATTAAACATGCACAGTCACATAATTTGAGAAACAAAGAACAAATCTTGCAATTAAAGAAAATTCCATTGATATATCATATGATTACATTTGATGAAATTTAGCAATTACATGCAAAAATTACAAGATAGTCCTATTCTACGATTTTTAACATCAACAGCCTTAGTCCTAAGCTAATAAGCCTGAAAAAGCTGACGGTGAAGAGAAATGGATGGATGACAATTAATTCTTCTTCCTACTTTTAACAAAGAGAACAACAAGACGAATGATTTGCTCCTGCTTTTTAAGAATGCGAAGATGAGCTTCTCTTTGGAAAGACAACAGATCATTTTTAATGTTCTCTGGAAGTTGAATCCAGATGACAAATGGAATGTTTTTGATAGGATATGAAGTCAGAATTCCATTCCGAAAGATAGTCACAGTTTCCGTCCCATAAGAGTAATACCAACTAAAATGTGCCATTGTTTGAGAGAAATGAACAGATGTGGTTTTAGTGATGAATGAACGGTCGTTTAAATAGGCAATGGAATACTAAGGGATGCGAGGACTGGTTAAAAAATACAAGTAAAAATAATGACCCCTCGACTCCCTAGACTGATGTATAATAATAACAGTCAGTAAAAGATCTAAAGCCAGAGTTAATGGGCATGGGATATAATAATAATTATTGTGCGCATACAGTTTTTCAAGACATACACGCTGACCACTAACCCATAATGATTATGATTGTTTTATCTCACATTAACCAATATTCAGTAAAAATATTATCGTTCAAGTAATGACAAAAAATAAACCAAGTAAATAAATACTGCCACGTCAGCATCAGAACTTGATTATTATCAGGATTTAAAAGTCATCATAATATGGCTCCTTAACTCAAAAAGAGAATATTTATCCCTGTAATTCTTCACACAAATACTGATATGGTTTCATCAGAACTTAATCATCAGAACTTCAATCATAACTTATCCTTAAAATATATACAATATGACACATAAACTGTTCATCTAAAACAACATTTATCACCACAGTAATTTTCATCATTCATATGGAGTGTAAGTGTGTGCATTAAGCTAAATATCAGACAAAGAGTAAAGTCTAATCCACTTCAGTACATCTTGCAAATAAGGCATAACTAAGAACTTTGCTCAAAATCTGTCATTATTCTGAAGTCTACTTTAGAATGAGTTCATGCATGAGTCCACCTCATCTGTTTTGTGCTCATTTTATGCATCTTTTGAAATTCCATTTTACAGTGGCTTCTCAGTGTAAGTGAGTCATGACTGCTTATCAGAATTTATGCTGCTATCAGAGTATTTCTCCAGTAATCATAGAGTGTGAAAAGTCACCAAGAAAATTTTATTTTGCTTTTTTAATGCATATTACTTAATACCAGCAATGCACTTGGGTCTTCCCTTCCACATTTTTACTCTAGATCTCAAAGGAGTACCTGATATTTATTTCTTTTCTTTTCTTTTTCTTTTGGTAAGTGAGGCTTATCAGGACTTAGTACATCCACCAGTTTTACTAACTTCAGAACTTAACAGATAAGAAGCATTATTCTAGTTTTTGACTTAGTAATAAGATAGACAAAGTAAACTTAACTACGCTCAACTTGTGTTAAAAGATTTCCACATAAACAATTACTTCAAACATGGGATCTTTAGTATATTAAAGACTACTAGGTCAGCATCTAGCATAGTTATCCTCATTGGATTGAATAGTCACAGAGACATTCATATCACTATCAGAGTTAGAAATTCACATCAGACAACAATCAGCACTTAAGCAAATTTCAATTTGAGCATATAATACACAAAGATAGTAATATCTGTAAATACTGATCATAAAGTCGGATGTATCAGAACATAAACTAGGAAGATTTAGAGAAAGAACCTGAAACCATTCCAAGTTCATTTACCAATCTTGTAAAAGTAGCTTCACACAGCGGTTTTGTGAAAATATCTGCTAGTTGTTAATCTATTGGAACAAAATGCAATTCTACTATACCTTCATCCACATGTTCCCTTATGAAGTGGTACCTATTGTTGATGTGCTTTGTCATTGAGTGTTAAACTGGATTACAAGTCATAGCAATAGCACTTTGATTATCACAGTAAATAGGGATTATAGAAAATTCTAACCCATAATCCAAGAACTGATTCTTCATCCAAAGAATCTGTGCACAACAGCTTCCTATAGCAATATATTCTGCTTCTACAGTTGATGTGGAAATTGACTTCTGTTTCTTGCTAAACCAAGAAACCAATCTGCCTCCAAAAAATTGGCAGCTTCCACTTGTGCTTTTCCTGTCAATTTTGCATCCTACAAAATCTGCATCTGAGTAACCTATTAGCTTAAAGTCTGATTCTCTAGGATACCACAATCCCAGATCAGCTGTACCCTTAAGGTACTTGAAAATTCTTTTCACAGCTATTAAGTGAGGTTCTCTTGGATCTGCTTGAAATCTTGCACAAAGACAGGTATCATACATAATATCAGGTCTACTTGCAGTTAGATAGAGTAGAGAGCCAATCATACCTCTGTAATCAGTAATATCTACTGATTTACCAGTATCCTTATCCAACTTAGTTGTAGTGGCCATAGGAGTGGATGCACTTGAACAATCTTGCATTCCAAACTTTTTCAACAAATTTCTGGTGTACTTAGATTGACAAATAAAAGTTCCTTCTTCATTCTGTTTGACTTGAAGGCCCGGAAAATAGTTAAGTTCTCCCATCATACTTATTTGATATCTTGACTGCATCAGCTTGGCAAACTTCTTACAAAGTCTGTAATTTATAGAACCAAAAATGATATCATCAACATATATTTACAAAGTCTGTAATTTATCAATAGTCCCTCTGTTAAATCCACTTTCCAGAAGAAACTGAGCTAAAGTCTCATACCACGCTCTTGGAGCTTGCTTAAGGCCATAAAATGCTTTATCAAGCCTGTAGACATGATTGGGAAATTTGGGATCTACAAAGCCTGGAGGTTGTTCAGCATATACCTTTTCTTCCAATTCTCCATTGAGAAAAGGACTTTTCACATCCATTTGAAAGACTTTAAACTTCTTGTGAGCAGCATAAGCCAAAAATATCCTTATGGCTTCCAATCTAGCAACTGGTGCAAATGTTTCATCATAATCAATTCCCTCATGTTGAGAGTATCCTTTTATAACCAGCCTTGCTTAGTTCCTTGTAATTATGCCATCACTGTCAGTTTTGTTTCTAAACACACACTTTGTACCGAAAACAGACCTGTTCTTTGGTCTTGGCACTAGGGTCCAGACTTTATTTCTTTCAAATTCATTTAACTCTTCCTGCATTGCTTGCACCCAATCTGTAATAACCCCAATTTTTGGGAAATTTTTGAAACCCTTATGAATAGTGTTTTTGCTGAATGAGAAAACTTTTCATGCCACACTATGTAGGGGTTCTGATATGGATATTCTGAGATTTTATTAGTACTTTATATGGGATATAAGTGTATGTAAAGATCGTCAGAATCCAAATCCGAACACTTTGATTTTTCCCGGAAATACACTAGATACGGAAAGATTTGAGAAAAAGGTAACAGGATAAAAAGGATTTAAATTAAAGGATTATAGGAGAGGATCATAAAAGGAATATAATATATTGAGAAAGGTTAAGGGAACCTAAGTAATAAGATCCCGGGTATGATCCCTCAAACGATAAACGAAAACGAAAGTTAAGCGAACCGTATAACAGATCAGCGGTCATTAGGCAAATGATTAGGAAGTTAATCAAGGGGATTAGTGGGGATGATGTCATCCAACCAATAGAAAGAGGACAAGGAGGGGAGGATGACATCATGAGGATGACACAAGCATGACATGGGAAGGAAGGAGATGTGGTGGCTTTTTAACCACACAAAATCAAGGGCAACTAGGTAATTTACTAAAACAAACACAAAAATCAAACCAACCAAGCCAAGCAAATCATTTTTCATCAAAATCAAAAAGAAACCAAGGCATTGTTCTTCATGCTCTCAGCCAAAACAGAACCAGAACACTAAAACTGCTGTATCTCCTTCATTTCTCACTCAAATATTGTGTTCTATATCTCATTGGAAAGGTATTGAGATGGTCTACAACTCTTGTTCACAAGTCTCGTCCAAATAATCATGGTAAGATCCTCATTTTTACAGTTCTTTAAATCGGACTTTTAGAAACTTCAAAGCCTAACTTTGTGTTCTTGATTTCTTTGGAAAGATCAAGCTTGTAGGAGGCTCCCTAAGGCTTCCTAGCAACTTAACACCTCCCAAGGAAGGTATAAACTTCAAACCCTAGCCTTTACTTTATTTGTTAGTAAGTTTAATGGTTGGTGTTGTGAAATGAGAAGCATGGATTGTGATTATTAGTAGTTTGGTTTGATTTGGAAGTGTTTTGGTAATTGAAGCTTGATTATAGTTCATAGGTCTTGATTGTGGTTGTTTGAGTTGAAAACCTTGGAGATTATGGACTGATGTGGTATGGTTTAGGTGAAGTTTTGTTGTATTGATGGTTATGAGTTGGTTGGTGGTTAATTGGAGTAGTTTAAACATTGGTAATCGCGTAAACATAGACGTCGTAACGTCCGATTTTCTTTGGACTGTTTTTGTGCATAACATTAGGACCCGAAAACCCCCTGCTATATTATGACCACTGCCATGTTTAGATAGCTCATGTTACGAGCTTCGTTTTGATATATAGTTCGTTCGATTCCGATGCACGGTTTAGGAGAAACGACCGTTTCAAGTAACGGCGTTTCGCGGACGAAACTTTTCCCCTCGCCTTACTTTGAAACATAGGTTAAAGACCAAAAAGGGTTAATTAATGTATGAAACATTTATGGTAAGTGTGTTAGGCAGTTGGTAAGACACTCGCGAAGGAATCGCCTTAAAACTCATAAAGGTTAAATTATTAAAAATGGTGGAGCCGAGGGTACTCGAGTGACTTAAGAGAATCAGTAAGCGCAAAACAAGCGTTAGAGTCTAAGTTAGTTAAAGTATAGATTTACAAGTGACTTTGGTTTAATTCCAACTTACTTGTTGTTTATAGGTTACCAGACTCGTCCCGAGCCATTCGTAACCCCCAGTCGCTCAGGCAAGTTTTCTACCCGTATAACTGTTGTTGTGATGTAAATATATGTATATGCATTATCTTGTGATAGTGCATGATTGTTATTAGCAAATTTTGCGATATATTGGAGCATGCTGATATGGTATATATGCATGTCTGTTTTGTAATCTGGTTATCTATCTGTTGATTTCGATGCTTATAGTTGCATAATACCTATGCTAGAGATAAGCAGTAGTTGCGTATACCCTTAGTATAGGGGACCCAAAGGTGAACATATTTCTAAACCGGGAGTCGATGTTCCCGAGTATAATATATATATTTTTATATATATATGGTTATAGTTTTCCAAACTATTAATCGAATAAGGTTTATTCGATAACTTTTATTTTATTAATTGAATACTATTTTGAATATTCATTTGAGGGTTATGACTCAGTTTATTTTATTATTTCAATATGATTTGAATATTCATCGGAGGACTTATGACTCCTTTTATTTTATTAATTGAATATTATTTGAATATTCATTCGAGGGCTTATGACTCAGTTTATATTATTTAATGAATATTATTTGAATATTCATTTGAGGATCTATGACTCCGATTATTTGCTGAAATATATTCTTTATTTTATTAAAGAATAAGGTGTTAATAATCAAACTTATTTTCGATTATTCAAATAAAGATAATACTTTCATATAAGTGTATCTTTGGTTATTTAATACTCGTTTCAAGTATAAGTTTTAAAACTTCTACTTCAATTATTTCTATAAAGATTATTCTTTATGGGAATATTATTTAAATAATAATATTCAGATATTTTCTAATATATCGGGACTGATTTATTTCATTAAATCAGCTTTACTCCAAACATTCTTAAAAATGTTTTCGAGTCTTCAAAATGATTTTAAAAGTTAGAGCGGATCCCAAAACTCGTTTTCCGATTTAAGATCTTCCTTTCGAAGGAGACTTGAATATTCGCTCAAAATCTTGGGGATCCGGCTCTGTGGTGTATTTTATATTCGCAACATGGTTGCTGTTTTGAGAAAACAATTTGATTACTTGCCCACTGTTCGGGAAGTAAGTCCATCTGATTGAGTCGGCATAAGCGACAGGCCGGGGTACGGTCTATGAATGTGTAAGTGGCTGGGTGGCAGTCCATCAACGCGTAAGAGGCCGGGTGGCGGTCCAGCACAAGGTCCTTATGTGGCCAGGGTGATGACCGGTGGGGGATTCATCCATCTACTAGTAGAAAAGGTTACTTATTGGTATCTTTGCCTGATCAGCAAGATATCTGGTTTATGCCAAAATTCTTTTCCTTTCCAAAATTCATTGGATATTATAACTCTGTTCATACTTTACATGACAGAGATTTTCAGGAAATGTATGAAATATATATATATATATATATATATGGATATATATATATATCAGGACTTAATGAAGTATCTCGTAACTTCATTATTTATAATGATATTTCAAAGATTGAATCTATTCAAGTCTTATCTTGTAGTCTCATCTGGGTGCTGAACTTTGAAACTGATTATAACTTGAACGGTGGTAGTTCAAGTAGTATGTGGATATAAAGTATATTGGAGTATCTTGTAACTTCATTTTTTTTTAAACTTATATCTAGTAAATGATTATCTTATGCATGACAAAGATTTTCAGAAAAACGTTGAGACAAGGTTAGATATATGAGATCACCTTGCAACGGTATTTTTATACAGTTATACACTGGAACTCTGTGTGTATTATGCATGGAAGAGGACTTCCAATATTTTGAAAAGTATATATGTATATATACTGAATATTTTGCGACTTCATCACATTAAGTTATCAAACTTGGTTCATTTCTTTTGACCAAGACTTTCATGAGTACTATGAGAAGGCTCATATACTATTAATCATTATACATATTATTTTGGTGGGCTTGCTGCTCACCCTTGCTTTCTTCTTTCATCACACAACAACAGATAGAAAAGATGAACAGAACCAAGCTCCCGATTCCCAAGCGATTAGGAGACGTTCCGCAGTTTTCTAGAAGCATTGATGCCGCCGTAGCTGAGGTAGGAACTACCAATAGGCTAGGCTTTCAACTTTTGATGTACCAGATTTATTTATATTTATGAATTGTAATAATGGCAAAGAAATGTAAATTTATTCAGAAAACCTTTTAAGGTGTATTGGCAGATAATTGTGGAATAAAATGACTTGTGGTTATTTTTGGATGTTCATCTCTGAGACTATAACGTGTGGTGTGTGTGTTTATTGTGGGGTCACAGTACAGAGTAGTTGAGTAATTATTAAGATTGGGTGTTATTAAGGGAAATGGAACTCGTGACGACCCGGATCCCCGACCCCGGATCTGGGGGTGTTACAGAAATGGTATCAGAGCCTTGCGTTATAAACCTCAGAGATGATGGGACGTTAAGATAATAAGTTCACTAAGATAATAAGAACTCTTGCCAAGTTCATAGTCGGACTACCTAACGTAGTACTGACAGTTAAAACCCTTATGGGAACCCTTATAAATGTAGCGATAGAAGCGTAGTTCGTTATCGTATATGGTAGCGGGACTCCGAACCCTGAAGTTGAGGAACATCAACGCGATGATGTTTTATTACTAATTGGAGATCAGATTGTGGATCCAATAGAGCGTCCTAACGCAGGACCGGATGATGTTGATATTGAGGATGTAGCAGTTGAGGATGTTGTCCTAGAAGGGATAGTTGCTGAGGAGGATCCCATGGAGGATCCTGACGAGATTGGATAAAGGACCACTAATGAATTGATGACCCTGGTTGGGTCAACTACCAGAGGTAGGATTAGCCAGTCACTACCAGAGGTTCGTTCAAGTTTGTAAAGATAGTAGCCCCTTTAACGCGGCTTACTCATAAGACTGAGAAGTTCGAATAGACAGAGAAATGCGAGAACAGCTTTTAAGAACTGAAGCAAAGGTTGGTGACGACCCCTATGTTGGCGTTGCCGGATGGAAAAAGGAGATTTTGTGATTTGTAAGTGACGCTTCGCATAAGGAATTAGGGTGCTTCCTAGCACAGCAAGATAATCGCGTCTACGTCAAGACAATTAAGGTAATATGAAATTCGATATCCCCGCCCATGAGCTTAGGCTCGTGGCAATAGTTTTACCCTAAAGATTGGAGGCACTACTTGTATGGAGAGAAGTGCGAGAATTACCTAAGCCATAAGTGCTCTAGTACATTCTTACGTAGAAAGAGCTCAACATATGCCAGAGGAGGCGGTTAGAGCTAATCAAGAATTATGATTGGGAGATTCTTTATCATTCGGGGAAAGCCAATGTGGTGGCTGATGCCATTAGTAAAAAGGAGAGACTCAAGATGATAATGTCTTTGGGAGAGTTGATAAGAGATTTTGAGAAAATGGAAATAGTAGTGAAGGTAACCGGAGCCGGTACCGAAAAGCTGTTTGAGATTGCAATAGAGACCGAATTATTGGAAAAGAGCATATTGTGCCAGAAAAAGGTGATGAATGAAGGCAGAGAGCCAACAAATAAATATGAGATTAATACTGAGAAAGATGATAAGGGAATAATGAGGTATTCCTATAGAATTTGGGTTCCGAAAGTTCAAGAGCTTAAGGATGAGAACTTAGATGAGAGCCATAGTTTGAGGAATAGGATTTAGGGCAAACCCAGAGTGTGATAGTCAGGGAGGTTGCCATCAAGAAAGAAAGAACCCATAACATAATAGAGTGGAAAACAAGGTTTTTAATGTATAAGATAACCCCGATTATGGGAGAAGGTGGAAACATTTCATACTAAGGAAACAGAAAGTCGAGTAAGGAAAGGAGACCCGAGACGGTACTCCTATATGGCAATTTATGGACCTGTCTAGACAGAACTTAGACTATTATCCCCAACCACCACCCTGAGGGGACAATGCGGCAGGAAATTCTTTCATGACCTTTAAATCGTTAAGCTCTCAGAGTTCCAAGGAACAGGTTGACCTAGTCGAGGCAAGAGCCTGGCTAAAGGAAATATAGGAATCATTTGAGATTCTAAATGATTGACGAATCACAAAAGACTATTTTTATCACTCACCCTCCTAAGAGAGAGACCACCTGCTGGTGAAAGACCAAGAAAGGCACGGAGCCAGAGGTTATAATAAACTGATTTAAGTTCAGTCAATTGTTTTAGGAAAGTACTTCCCAAGGTTATGGAGATAGTGTAAAAGCTTTAGAGATGGAACAAAGGGAGACGAGTATGATGAATTATGAATCTAAGTTGTAAAAGTTATCAAGATTCGTTCTGAGGACACGAATCCAGAATGACGGGATGTATGAAATCAATGTTTATGTTGTGTTGGTCCATGAAATAATGATAAGAGAAAGGAAAATAAAAAGAAACTGAAGTGGAAAGGAATATAAAGGCAATAGAGTTTGAGGAATGATAAGGGAGTTGGGTATGAGGAAACCCTAAAGACTCGTAACAATAGACATAGAAAAGTATGTAATCGTCAGGATGAGGGTGATATACCATGAGTTAAATTGATGGTTGAAGGTATAAGAGATACATATATATTATCCCCTGTAAGTTGGGAGGATTCGAAGAAACCTTGAGATAGTTCGAAGGATAAATAATGAGACGCGGATAGACTGAGGAGACAAGAAAGTAAGAAATTAAGAAAATTGGATGAAGGAAGTGACCTTCAAGAATGTGAAGTGTAAGACCGGTGGCTTGATACCCAGGAAGGGAGACGCCAGGTATGAAAGATATCCCAAAATTGAGATGACTGTTGAGATAAATAACAAAAGTAAATAAGGATTTATTAAGAAGAAGTTCACGTTGAACACAACCAATATCTTCCAGATCATCCATGTGATCATTACCAAATCAGGAAAGAAAAGCGGATAAACATTTTTATCTTTTGGAGGCCATGTGGATTGACCTTAACTTGAATAAGGATGCTATTGTGAAATTCGGTATAGACTATCGAGGTGGAAATGATTGAATAAGATACCCTTATCAGGGATATATGACTTTATTTATCCATGGAAGGATGCTTGTACCTTTTTAAAGGTGGAATTAAGGATAGAACATCGGTAATTTAAAACGAATCCTAGGGGAATGCATAAAGGTTGGCATTTCACCCTTAATAGGGATAGTATGAGTTTTGACAGTATGAATTGGAAAGGATTAAGGTAATAATAACCTTTAAGGATCAGTGGAGAAATTTTTCAGAAGTATATAGACAATGGTTCTAGTATTAGTAAATGGTATTTTGATATGCCCTGTATATAGGGAATACAGGAGGAACGATTGAAGGATAACCTTAGAGGTTTTACAAGGAGAAAGGAAATATTCGAAATTCTCAAGAATAAAAATGTTGATAAAGGAAATATGACATAATTATAATGATGCCAAGTGGGGCACGTGTTAAACCATGAGAAAGTATGGATCGAACCAGTAATGATCGAAATTGTTCAGGGCAATTAGGACTTAAGATAAAAAATGTTCTAAGTATGATTGAGAGTCAGTCTTGACAGTGATTAGCCTCTAAAGATTGAGGCAATAACTTATGGAAAAATGGTGATTTTTTTTTTCTTTTCTTTCCCATCTGATTTTAAGAAAAACATCTTCACTCAAGCAGTGATCGGAAATAAGGTAGAAAATTTATTTGGAGGTGGTTAAAATGACATTGACTGTAAGGAAATTTTACTATCAGGAAAGGCCAAAGAGGTGGCCGACACTTTAAAGGTAAGTGGATAATTATAGGCGCGTGTGCCAAAAGAAAACAGTGATGATGGTTAAAAATGTGAAGGTTGAATTATGGTTTGGAAGATTGACATTCCTTTTGATGACTGTGCAATACCCAACCGTAATAGTAGTTGGTAAAGGTTTAATTCGTGTAATCGCCAGGAACGGGCTATCTATCTTAGGAGGTACTATCTTGAGAATAATCCAGGACCATGTTTCAAAAAGGACTAAACGAACCTTTGAGTTAAGTCTTCTATTTAAGGCATATGACTAAGAATGGTATTAACCTGCTATCGTTGCTTTGATTGAAACTCTTCTGCAATTTTATCTACTTCATGTCATGAAAGTACGTCAGAGTTTGGAGTGTTCTTCATGAATTGTGATTGGTGGTTATGTTAACTCCTTAGGAGAATTAGATACGAGATGTATGGACTCCGTATGGTTAGATATTAAGATTTTATAGAAAAGTGAATGACGACAGTAGGTCAGTGGTGGACCATAGTAAGGCAGCAATGATTCTGCGAGTAATGAGCTGATTACAACCGTGAGAGTTGTATTGGAATGGGTGTTGAGATTGAGTACCACTAATCGGGTCGTGGTAGTATATAAGTTATCATTGATAAACTAATTAAGTAGAGTATCTACCTAGTGAATTATTATTCTTTCTTATCAATAGAGAGTCGTATTATTATACGAGGAAGGTTGCGGTGCAAGCATAGAATTCTAGTAGCGATGATGTATAGAATGAGATCCCAGATTCGATTTTCGATGTCGAGGGAGTTTCAAAGGTGATTGTGTATAAGCTCGAGGAAGAGCATGGGTCCATAGAATGATGGACGGAATAGAAATATTTAGGCATGGGAAATACGATGCTATAATACTTGATGCTGATATAAATACGTTTATGTTTTGTTCTCCTATGACAAACCTCTATAATTCAGAGGTAGGTTCCAAGCCAGATATTTTGTGGCAGTATATATATTTTTTTATATACAATTCTCTTCAGTTCGTTCTTTTCTCTTCTTTTCATTTCATGTAATCTGAGAAGAACAACCCTTCCAGAAGGGGAGGTATTGCCGAATGACTATCTATCTGTGTGATAGAAGCCTAGTAGGATACCATCTATTGTTTAATTGCTTGTCAAGTACTAAAGGCTGGCCACCTTCTGTACTAACTATGCAATATAACAAGTGTTCATGATCATAGTGATCTCTCAACAAATTCCTTTACTTCTATTTGATTGATCAAATTTTGGAAAATAGAAACAACTGAAAAAGGAGTAATAAAGTAGTGGTAGTATGCGGAATGGAAACACATTCGTGATACTAAGGTTGTCGTGGTCATTAAAAGGTTATAGAACGCTAACGAGCAAAAGTATAACTAGTATAATATTAGGAACGGAAGGTTGTAGCGATTACGGACTAGAAGATAATGGGTATTGAGAAGCAAAAGCTCTAATGCTAAACGCTATAATGAGAGTCTGTGCAATAGACTTGAAAGAATTTGGAATGATCACTTAATGCGGATTTAGTTATATCACGACAATAGATCATATGTCATTATCGAGGTGTCACCTTATGAGATCCTTGAGGGAAGATAATGTCGATCTCCCTTATGTTAGGATGAAGTTGTAGAGCGCAAGATGCTCAGACCCGTAGTAGTCGAAAGGACCAGGGATATAATAGATCTAATCAGAGGACGGCTGGTAGTAACCCAAGATGGACATAAGAGGTATGCTGATTTGACTCAAAAAAAGGACAAAGAGTATGAAATAGGGGGCCTAGTAATGTTATAGGTATCCCCTTGGAAACCCTTGAAAAGGATTGATGAGGTTCGGAAAGAAAGGAAAGCTAAGTCTACAATTTGTTGGACCCTTGGATATATTAAGACGTTTGGGAAGTTAGCATATGAGCTAGCCCTACCCCCGAACCTGTAGCAAGTTCATAACGTGTTCCACGTATCAATGTTAAGGAAGTGTAATTCGGATGCCAGACAAATAGGGGCATATGAGCGCATAGACATGCAACCAGACGTAACCTATATGGAGCAACCAGGAAGGGTATAGAGTAAAAAGGAACGAGTGCTTAGGAGAAGGGTTATCAAACTAGTAAGAGTTTGATGGTAGAACCACAATGTGGGAAAATTTACTCGAGAGTTAGAAAGTGCAATGCTAAGAGAGTATCCCTATTCACTTTCTATCTGATTCCGGGACGGAATCCTTTTAAGGAGGGGAGACTGTAATAACCCCAATTTTTGGGAAATTTTTGAAACCCTTATGAATAGTGTTTTTGCTGAATGAGAAAACTTTTCATGCCACACTATGTAGGGGTTCTGATATGGATATTCTGAGATTTTATTAGTACTTTATATGGGATATAAGTGTATGTAAAGATCGTCAGAATCCAAATCCGAACACTTTGATTTTTCCCGGAAATACACTAGATACGGAAAGATTTGAGAAAAAGGTAACAGGATAAAAAGGATTTAAATTAAAGGATTATAGGAGAGGATCATAAAAGGAATATAATATATTGAGAAAGGTTAAGGGAACCTAAGTAATAAGATCCCGGGTATGATCCCTCAAACGATAAACGAAAACGAAAGTTAAGCGAACCGTATAACAGATCAGCGGTCATTAGGCAAATGATTAGGAAGTTAATCAAGGGGATTAGTGGGGATGATGTCATCCAACCAATAGAAAGAGGACAAGGAGGGGAGGATGACATCATGAGGATGACACAAGCATGACATGGGAAGGAAGGAGATGTGGTGGCTTTTTAACCACACAAAATCAAGGGCAACTAGGTAATTTACTAAAACAAACACAAAAATCAAACCAACCAAGCCAAGCAAATCATTTTTCATCAAAATCAAAAAGAAACCAAGGCATTGTTCTTCATGCTCTCGGCCAAAACAGAACCAGAACACTAAAACTGCTGTATCTCCTTCATTTCTCACTCAAATATTGTGTTCTATAGCTCATTGGAATGGTATTGAGATGACCTACAACTCTTGTTCACAAGTCTCGTCCAAATAATCATGGTAAGACCCTCATTTTTACAGTTCTTTAAATCGGACTTTTAGAAACTTCAAAGCCTAACTTTGTGTTCTTGATTTCTTTGGAAAGATCAAGCTTGTAGGAGGCTCCCTAAGGCTTCCTAGCAACTTAACACCTCCCAAGGAAGGTATAAACTTCAAACCCTAGCCTTTACTTTATTTGTTAGTAAGTTTAATGGTTGGTGTTGTGAAATGAGAAGCATGGATTGTGATTATTAGTAGTTTGGTTTGATTTGGAAGTGTTTTGGTAATTGAAGCTTGATTATAGTTCATAGGTCTTGATTGTGGTTGTTTGAGTTGAAAACCTTGGAGATTATGGACTGATGTGGTATGGTTTAGGTGAAGTTTTGTTGTATTGATGGTTATGAGTTGGTTGGTGGTTAATTGGAGTAGTTTAAACATTGGTAATCGCGTAAACATAGACGTCGTAACGTCCGATTTTCTTTGGACTGTTTTTGTGCATAACATTAGGACCCGAAAACCCCCTGCTAGATTATGAACACTGCCATGCTTAGATAGCTCATGTTACGAGCTTCGTTTTGATATATAGTTCGTTCGATTCCGATGCACGGTTTAGGAGAAACGACCGTTTCAAGTAACGGCGTTTCGCGGACGAAACTTTTCCCCTCGCCTTACTTTGAAACATAGGTTAAAGACCAAAAAGGGTTAATTAATGTATGAAACATTTATGGTAAGTGTGTTAGGCAGTTGGTAAGACACTCGCGAAGGAATCGCCTTAAAACTCATAAAGGTTAAATTATTAAAAATGGTGGAGCCGAGGGTACTCGAGTGACTTAAGAGAATCAGTAAGCGCAAAACAAGCGTTAGAGTCTAAGTTAGTTAAAGTATAGATTTACAAGTGACTTTGGTTTAATTCCAACTTACTTGTTGTTTATAGGTTACCAGACTCGTCCCGAGCCATTCGTAACCCCCAGTCGCTCAGGCAAGTTTTCTACCCGTATAACTGTTGTTGTGATGTAAATATATGTATATGCATTATCTTGTGATAGTGCATGATTGTTATTAGCAAATTTTGCGATATATTGGAGCATGCTGATATGGTATATATGCATGTCTGTTTTGTAATCTGGTTATCTATCTGTTGATTTCGATGCTTATAGTTGCATAATACCTATGCTAGAGATAAGCAGTAGTTGCGTATACCCTTAGTATAGGGGACCCAAAGGTGAACATATTTCTAAACCGGGAGTCGATGTTCCCGAGTATAATATATATATTTTTATATATATATGGTTATAGTTTTCCAAACTATTAATCGAATAAGGTTTATTCGATAACTTTTATTTTATTAATTGAATACTATTTTGAATATTCATTTGAGGGTTATGACTCAGTTTATTTTATTATTTCAATATGATTTGAATATTCATCGGAGGACTTATGACTCCTTTTATTTTATTAATTGAATATTATTTGAATATTCATTCGAGGGCTTATGACTCAGTTTATATTATTTAATGAATATTATTTGAATATTCATTTGAGGATCTATGACTCCGATTATTTGCTGAAATATATTCTTTATTTTATTAAAGAATAAGGTGTTAATAATCAAACTTATTTTCGATTATTCAAATAAAGATAATACTTTCATATAAGTGTATCTTTGGTTATTTAATACTCGTTTCAAGTATAAGTTTTAAAACTTCTACTTCAATTATTTTTATAAAGATTATTCTTTATGGGAATATTATTTAAATAATAATATTCAGATATTTTCTAATATATCGGGACTGATTTATTTCATTAAATCAGCTTTACTCCAAACATTCTTAAAAATGTTTTCGAGTCTTCAAAATGATTTTAAAAGTTAGAGCGGATCCCAAAACTCGTTTTCCGATTTAAGATCTTCCTTTCGAAGGAGACTTGAATATTCGCTCAAAATCTTGGGGATCCGGCTCTGTGATGTATTTTATATTCGCAACATGGTTGCTGTTTTGAGAAAACAATTTGATTACTTGCCCACTGTTCGGGAAGTAAGTCCATCTGATTGAGTCGGCATAAGCGACAGGCCGGGGTACGGTCTATGAATGTGTAAGTGGCTAGGTGGCAGTCCATCAACGCGTAAGAGGCCGGGTGGCGGTCCAGCACAAGGTCCTTATGTGGCCAGGGTGATGACCGGTGGGGGATTCATCCATCTACTAGTAGAAAAGGTTACTTATTGGTATCTTTGCCTGATCAGCAAGATATCTGGTTTATGCCAAAATTCTTTTCCTTTCCAAAATTCATTGGATATTATAACTCTGTTCATACTTTACATGACAGAGATTTTCAGGAAATGTATGAAATATATATATATATATGGATATATATATATATATCAGGACTTAATGAAGTATCTCGTAACTTCATTATTTATAATGATATTTCAAAGATTGAATCTATTCAAGTCTTATCTTGTAGTCTCATCTGGGTGCTGAACTTTGAAACTGATTATAACTTGAACGGTGGTAGTTCAAGTAGTATGTGGATATAAAGTATATTGGAGTATCTTGTAACTTCATTTTTTTTAAACTTATATCTAGTAAATGATTATCTTATGCATGACAAAGATTTTCAGAAAAACGTTGAGACAAGGTTAGATATATGAGATCACCTTGCAACGGTATTTTTATACAGTTATACACTGGAACTCTGTGTGTATTATGCATGGAAGAGGACTTCCAATATTTTGAAAAGTATATATGTATATATACTGAATATTTTGCGACTTCATCACATTAAGTTATCAAACTTGGTTCATTTCTTTTGACCAAGACTTTCATGAGTACTATGAGAAGGCTCATATACTATTAATCATTATACATATTATTTTGGTGGGCTTGCTGCTCACCCTTGCTTTCTTCTTTCATCACACAACAACAGATAGAAAAGATGAACATAACCAAGCTCCCGATTCCCAAGCGATTAGGAGACGTTCCGCAGTTTTCTAGAAGCATTGATGCCGCTGTAGCTGAGGTAGGAACTACCAATAGGCTAGGCTTTCAACTTTTGATGTACCAGATTTATTTATATTTATGAATTGTAATAATGGCAAAGAAATGTAAATTTATTCAGAAAACCTTTTAAGGTGTATTGGCAGATAATTGTGGAATAAAATGACTTGTGGTTATTTTTGGATGTTCATCTCTGAGACTATAACGTGTGGTGTGTGTGTTTATTGTGGGGTCACAGTACAGAGTAGTTGAGTAATTATTAAGATTGGGTGTTATTAAGGGAAATGGAACTCGTGACGACCCGGATCCCCGACCCCGGATTTGGGGGTGTTACACAATCAGCATCTTGAAGAGCTTCTTCCACTTTCTTTGGTTCAGTCTGAGATAGAAAAGAATGATAGAGACATTCATTTAATGTAGTTGTTCTAGTTCTGACACCTGCATCAGGATTTCCAATAATTAAGTCAAGTATATGTGCTTTAGTCCACTTCCTTGCAGATGGAAGGTTCTCTCTAGAACTGGATGCTCCCCCATCATCCATGTTGGCTCCATCAACATTTTCTGATGCTCCCCCTGAAATTATGCTCTCTGAGTTGGATCCTTCAGATTTGAGTTTCCATAAATATCAGAATATGAGTTTCCGGAATTATCAGAACTTGGCCCATCAGAACTTGAAGAGCCTGTTGTAGGTTCTGATACTTCTTGAGATGTGGTTGTATCTTCAGTATGCTCCTCCTGCACATGTGCATTTTCCTTTGGCGTAGTCACCACAGTTTCAATAACATCAGAGTTTAATCTATCAGAGTTTGCAGTATCAGGATTTAGACTGTCGAGAGTTACAGAATCAGAATTTAAAACTTCATTTTCGAATCTCAGCTGATCATGATCATTGAAATCTTCAAGTCCAGTAATCTTCTTAACATCAAAAGAGACATTGATCGATTCCATGACAACCCTTGCTCTTAAATTGTAGACTCTGAAGGCTTTTGTGGAAAGTGGATATCCAACAAAAATTCCTTCATCAGCTTTTAGATCAAATTTGGATAGCTGTCCGGGATGAGTCTTAAGAACAAAACACTTGCATCCAAATACATGAAAATACTTCATATTTGGCTTCTTTTTCTTCACCATCTCATATGTTGTCTTTCCATGATTGTTAATGAGTGTAGCATTATGAGTAAAACAAGCAGTCTGCACAGCTTCAGCCCAAAAATAGGTTGGCAACTTTGCTTCATCAAGCATAGTTCATGCAACTTCAATAAGAGTTCTATTCTTTCTTTCAACAACTCCATTTTGCTGTGGAGTTCCAGGAGCAGAAAATTCTTGCTTTATTCCATAGTTTTTGCAGAACTCTTCCATGATCAAATTCTTGAACTCAGTGCCATTATCACTTCTTATGATCTTCACAGAATCTTTGACCAATTTATCCAGTTGCTTGACATGATCAATCAAGATAGATGCAGTTTCACTTTTTATGTGCAAGAAATACACCCATGTGTATCTGGTGAACTCATCCACTATGACCATATCATATTTCTTCTTTTCAATAGACATGATATTCACTGGACCAAATAGATCAACATGTAGTAGGTGATAAGGCTCAAGAATTGATGATTCAGTCTTGCTCTTGAAAGAAGATTTTCTTTGTTTTGCCTTCTGACATGAATCACAAAGGCCATCAGGAGCAAATACTGATTTTGGAAGTCCTCTCACAAGATCTTTCTTGAAAAGTTCATTTATATTGTTAAAATTTAAATGAGAGAGTTTCTTGTGCCAATCCCAGCTTTCTTCAATTGATGCTCTACTCAACAGACAGATTGCAGAACCATCAGTACTTGTTGAAAGCTTGGCTTCATAAATGTTACCATGCCTGTATCCTTTCAGAACAACTTTGCCTGTATGTTTGCTTACAACTTCACAGTGTTCTTCAAAGAAATCCACATGATAACCCATGTCACATATTTGACTCACACTCAGCAGATTATGTTTAAGTCCTGAGACCAGAACTACTTTTTCAATGATGACATTCCCAAGATTGATATTTCCATATCCCAGAGTTTTTTCAATGTTGCCATCTCCATAAGAAACACATGGGCCAGCTTTCTCCACAAAGTCTGATAGTAGGGCTTTATTTCCAGTCATATGTCCTAAACATCCACTGTCCAGAACTAGGATATATTTCCTGTTGCCCTTTAAGTCAGCAGTATCAAAACTACTATCAGCATTTTCCATCAAGGCATAGTTTTCCTCATCCTCAGAATCTGAAGCATCTGACCAGCTTTTCTTCTTTGTGACAAGAGCCTTGCCTTTGTCACTCTTCCCTTTTCTGCAATCAGGAGATATGTGGCCTTTCTCACCACAGTTGTAGCATTTAAAATTTGAGTAATCTCCTCTGTCAGACTTTCCTCCTTTGCCTTCAGATTTTCTGAAACCTTTCTTATCAGAACTTGCAACTTCCTGGAAAACTTCTTTCCTCTCCTAAATTTCCTGTATGCAATCTTTGTGATTCCTTTCACCATAAGAGCACACAGCTTCATCATCTCTCCATCAGGATCTATCTCAGGTATACTTTCAGTTTCTGAGTCATCATATCTCAGGTCTTCATGTTTTTCTTGATTGAATCAGTTCCTTGACACCTTATTTCCAAAGCATCCCATATCTCTTTTGCAGTCTTGCTTTGAATTACCCTGTTTGACATGACATTATCAATGGCACTATGCAGCAAGTGTCTTACCTTTGTATCCTTTGCAATCGATGAGATATCAATCACTTTTCTCCTTCGGTACAGACTTTACTGGCTAACCTGCAACTTCCACAGAGAGTTTGGATGGCATATGTGGTCCTTCATTAATCCTGTCAAGATATTCTGGATCTGTAGCTTCCTGAAACATAGCCATCTTCACTTTCCATATGAAATACTCAGAAGGTTTCAACATGGGAACTCTTATAGTCTCATATCGACTATGGGTTATAGTTTTTGGAGGTTCTTCAGTTTTGGTGTGCTTAGTTAGAATTTCTTCTTCAGACATGATTGTTTATGGATGTTAAACTGTATATTTGTTAACAGATCTGCTCTGATACCACTTGTTAGGTCACACACACTGTAGAAGGGGGTTGAATACAATGTTTACTACAATCAAATCGAATATAAGAACTCAAGTAACAGAAAACAGATTTTATTCAACATAATAAACTCTGTTACAATATGGAACTGTCCTCTCTCAGTGATGAACAAATTATCACGAGAGCTGCTAGGGTTACAAAGAATAATAACTTTGATAATGATAACACTTATAGTGTAAACCTTATGCCTGTGTTTATATACTACACAGTTACAAGATAATGTTCTAATTGATATGGAATATAATTCTGCTTCCCAAAATATATCAACTAGTTATCTTTTCTTCCAAGTATTCTATTATTCATAGAATTATTTCTTCATGCATATTTCTTTCTGTCTTAGTCTCGATCTTCTTTCCTTTCAATCAGCCGCCTGCCTTATCTGAAAGTCTCCTTAAGTCCTGATATTATCTCCTGATAAATATCTTTTGATAACTTAAGTTCTGATAATTTAAGTTCTGATATCTTAAGTTCTGTCTTCAGTATAAGTGCTGATTTCCAGTTAAGTACTGATTTGTCCTGTTAAGTAAGATCTGAAAACTAAACACAAATCATATTACACATGACATTATCAAATATATCTAACACCCGGTATGTAATAAGAATCTTTTCGCAATAGTGGTGCCTTTACAGCTTGCAACTTTGGCCCTTTATCAGCTTCCATCAACTCGTTGCCTCCAGTGTGGAGCTCGTTCTATTACCTAATTTTAAGTTAAATCATACCAATGCTCACCTAGCCTCTCTTTCACAAGTCCTTCAAAAGAATCAACCGCATTTTCTTCAAAACCGCATAAAATGTAGGGTAACATATCTAGTCTCCGTCGATCTATCGATTCCTCATTACTGTAGGATCGGAGAACTCAAAATACCTACAGCGTTGTGATATTCGCCGTACACTTCCCTCAACAATTATGGCTTACTAATTCCGTATCGGACCTTCTAGTCCTCATTCGCACTCAATTCGAACTTAAAATGAGTATGCCTAGGATCTTTCCTATCTCATATGACCTATCACTCCCATCTTACCCTCACCTATTCTTATTTCAGTGACCAATAACCTATAGCTCTGATACCAACTGTAACACCCCCAAATTCGGGGTCAGGATTGGGTGTCACTACATATCTTTAAATAATATAAACCTTTATATTAACACAAATATACAGACAACCCCTCATTATTCAGAATCGCTTATAGGTTATGGTATGAAACAAGAATCTAACCTTCTAAAATTACAATGTCAAAATATAATTTCGTTACCTCATTACTAATTTCCTCGTATTGATCAATCTGACACCTCCAAATTTCTTCAACTGGAGTCTCACCACTTTTGTTGTCTATTAACAGCTATTCACTTTTGTCCTCATTTGATACTGAAAGAAATAAGAGTTCACAAAGCAAGAGTGAGCCAACAATGCCCAACAAGTATTATAAATGGTTTCCAAGTATCAGATCAAAAAACCTCCTGGAAACGATTGTTGAATAATTTTAAAACATCTTTATATCTTTAAAACAATTGAGCGAACAAAATATCGGCCCTCGTTGGCCTTTAATCATAAATCACATTTTTCTGTAAAGAACAGTGAACATTTCAATATTTCATTTCTTTAAATCAAATCTTTGTTTGATTTTGTAATTATGAACTATTCAAGAAGGAATGTCGTTAATGGCGATCAACAATAAATTAGACTGGACACTAGAAACCAACATATGCACTATAACCTGCTGATCATTCAGGATATAGTGTAGATCTATACCCAACTGCATAGACCTAACCAACATATGGGGTACCCAGGCAACTATGGCCTAATAATCAAGGAACCAGCCATCTCTGGCCCTTAGGGTCCAGCTCATCACTGGCCCTCATCGTAATCATCCAGTTCGTGGAGTATTTTGATGTCAAATCACTTTGATTTCAAAACATCCCAAATCAGGGTTCGCAAATAACCTGAACGAATGGGTACTTGCTCAAGAGATCAATCGATAATCAAGGAACAAGATCAAAAAGGTACTTACATAAATAAAGAGTAATTGCAGTGAAATATAAAAACATTTAACTATTTTGAACTTAGAATAGGAACGAATAAATATTTACAGTATTTTAGGAGAAAGGTTAGGAATACTTGCCTCAATTGAGAATCCCTCTGATCTTTAACTATCTGCCATATTACTCAGTCCTGAGTGTATCTGTATTTCCATTGACATGCCACTTGACCTTTCTTAACAATCACTATTTCAAGTTTATCTCTATTCTGAATCCACTCGTCTCATTACTATACGTAATCAGACTTTACTTTTACAATCTCTGTCTGGCTTTGAATGCCTCGTACTATGTGTATTTATCATAAATAATACCATTCAATGAACTGACAATATATAATTGCCTAGTCTATACATTTATCTTTATCATCTACCCGCCCGATAATAACAGATAAGGATCATCTTTAATGATATAAGGTTTAATCGACACGTGGACTCATAGTTCACATAACATATAAACACACAAGGCACGTATCACATATCTCATATAACACATAGTCACATAATTCATGTAGCACATAAGTTGAATCGTCAAAAGATAAGTCTCGATACGGTTAGAATTGAAATTGGGTCAAAAGAGTATTTTATCGATCAATTATTGACTCGGAATGATCCATAAAACAAACTTCCTTTAGATACAAATGAACTTAGGTCTCGAACATATTTTTAATGGAAGGAAAATATTTTTCTGAGTCTAGAGGCGTTCGTTTCATATTAAACGGACGAACGGTTGATTTATTATGAATTTTTGAACATTTTCGGAATTAAAATAGGTCTCCCAATCATTTTGTAATTAAATAATAGGGTTCCAATACCTAAAAATGATTTTATAATAATTATCGAGCCTTGAAAATAATTTAGAACAATATTTTAAAGCTCGAAACTATTTTTCTAAATTTTTAAATCATTTTTAAATAATTAAATCTAATTATTAAATCAATTAAAATTAATTAATAATTAATTATAATAATTAATCAATTGATTATAAATTAATCAATTAATTAAAATAATTAAAAACTAATTAAAATTAATTAATAAAATAATTTCTATTTATTTTTGAATAAATAAATAATTAAACTAATTTTCAGAATTTAAAATAATTAAATAAAATTTTTTCTGATTTTTAAAAATAATAAACAAATCATTTTTAAAAATAATTTAAATAGCAGGGATCAAATTGTAACTTTTAAAACTGTAGGATATCGAATGCAAATTTTGAAACTTAATGCGGAGTGTCAATTTTGTAAAAATGGAAAGTTTGAGGACTGAAACTTACCATCTCCAAAACCCTCGGGGCTGATTGGCAATTTTGCCAATCGCCACCGCCGAGGTCGCCGGAGACGGTGACGGGCACGACGCCGGAGGCGTCTCGTAGCTCAACTCATCGCCAAAAACTCCAGATCGGTTCTGTAGCTCACCTAGGTCTCTTCCGTGGTTGTAAAATTGTCTGAAATAGCCTTATATGACCGGAAATTCGTGTTAAATACTACCCCCCATCGCCGTATACTTACAATCCGGCGAACCGATTTCGTACACCAACACCCGAGTTGTTTATATAAACAGATAGCAAATGGAACCATCTATCTGTCCGTATAATTTGTTTTACCCCAGAATTACCACAAACGAAACCCCCAATTCCTGATTTAGAACATTCAAAGTTTAAAACCCTAATTTCATAACCCGAAAATCAAACTCAAATTTAACCATGTTATTGAACTCTATTTTTGACATATAATATACCAAATTGATCAGAAAAATATTATCTATACGATGGAATCATCAAATCATATCAACAACATCAAGAATAAAAATTCATATTTTAATCATCAAATAATTCAAATTAAAATAAATACATAACAAAATCACCTTGATTTATGCACTGAAATGGTTGATTGGTTCAGAAAGTACTTTTCGAGAGCTTCGTTTTGATATATTGCACGCTTGAATCGGAGTTCGGTAACGCCTTCGTTTGTGCGTTTGATTTTCAAGAACGTATCGGTTTTAAGGTTTTTCTCTGTAATTACTATATTTTTATTGGTTGTAAATGAATAAACGAATAAAATGAAATAAGAAATATGCTATTTATATTTACAGAATATTGGTTCGTTCTGGATCATTTTGGATCGTTAAATTAGTTACTTAGCTGCTAAGTAATTACAAAAACGATTCGATTTGATACCCGCATTGGATAATTATCCAAACCGGGCTTTTTATAAAATACTTTATACGAAAATAATGTAATAATATCCCCTCTTTCGAGAATACGGGTTTCGTTGATTCACCGAAATGATTGTCGTATCGAAAATCTTGCGCCGGGCCGCGCACGGGTCAAACCATAATCCGGATCGAAAAAGTCAAAACACGGAAAATGTCCGGAATTACCAGATTAGGTTAGGAAGGAGTTTTCGGAAGAGTTTCGGGTTGTAAAAACGTAAAAACGGTTGAAGTCGGACAATTCCCGTCTTTATAAAATAAATTTGTATTTATTCAGAAAATAATTAATAATTCATAAATCATTATAAAATCATATAACACTCCAAAAATTACCAGAAAAATATCTTAATTATCTATATTTTATTCTGACATATTAAAATTAATATACTCACATTTGATTATATATAAACATCTAAATATTATTATCAATCATCAGATAATTCATCAAAAATTCATTATAAAATCATATAAAAGTCCAAAAATTACCAGAAAATTTTACAATTATCTATATTTTATTCTGGACATATAAAAATTAGAATACTCAAAGAATATCATATATAAACATCCAAAGCATCAACTTCAATCACCAGATAATTCACTAAAATTCACATAAAATCAAATAAACAATTTCAAATAATAGTAATAATAATATTTGAAAATATGGAATATTACATTTACTTTGGCTTGTCGATATCTCTGAGTTCTCGAATACAGGAATGACTTGTTGATATCTTCAAACTTTATATTTTCATTTGGTTTATCGATACCTCTGGTACTTCTCGATAAGTTATTTTTGACTTCTCGATAAGCCATTCAGGAGTTCTTGAATGAATTCTCTATATGACTTGATCTATGACTTATAGATTTCTTGACTTAGAATGTTATTCCTAAAACATATTTATTTAACTCCAAGCATCTTCACAATGTCTTTGAGGCATGATCTTCATGATCTTCTTCCAAAGTTTATTCTTAAGCTTGAGACTATTTACAGAAAAATACTCCAGTCTAATCTATTGACACTTTTACAGACTCAAGTAATACAATACAACATGCAAACTTAGATTATCATACAACTTACTTAGGGCTGTCAATTTGACTTATTCTTGTTATAGTACATGCATGTCTTGCACAACAGTGTAGGATCAAGTGAAGATAGGAAGCTTGCCATCAAGGTCGAGTAGTGCTCCTGGTTGCTCCTAAGCCAAGTCGAGTTCTAAATAAAGCCTTCTCTAAGACAAGTGTCCCTCCCTTGTCAAATTTATTTGATGCAAGTTTTGTGAACCATTCTTTTTGGACAATGATAGTATGCTTGCTTAAAGATATTGATATTGTTGTCACCATGATATATTGTTGCAAGTACCTTAATCTTAAATTGAGTTATTACAAATGTTATGCCATGCATATGATTATCGCAAAACTTCTAAGCTTATTTATGAACTAATAAAAATCATTCGCTTATCTACGTCTTTCCCCAACTTAACTTAGTACCTATAATTGATATACCCCAACTGCTTGTACCATACCAAAATACCTTCATAAGCTCAAGTATTTCAATTTTCGTGATCATAGAACCACTATTGATCTGTACTATATCCTGATACCACTAAAACCTTGAGATATCAATAATCCAACTTTATACTTCTTCATTACCCCTTTATTATAATACACCAACTTTGTATTTAGATATATGCCATGTACTACACTCAAAATTTGAAAATCCTTACCTTTATTGATTATCGTTATGGCTCTTTTTCAATACTTTCTATAGCGTCGAGGAAAATTACGTCTGTGTTATATCATATTTATAATAAATTATGTGTATTAATGTGTCATTTATGTATAATTATCTGTCAAACCTTAATTGCTATGTGTTACATGTATTCTGTATTGTTCTGGTATTTTTAAGGTATTTTTCAGATGTTTTATTTTTCATTTATAGCTTTTATTTCAAAAGTTTTACGACCCGAACCATGATTTAAAAGCAGGTATTTCAAATAAAATAATGGGCCTTATTTTTCATCAAACGGCTTTTACCATCGCATTATTCAGAACATCCAGGCATTTTATAAATTTTTTCGTTTTACGAAAAATGACTTTTTCGGGCCCCATTGGGTGTTAAAAACCCCACAAAATCACTTTTTTATTTTTATAAAATTATAGGCCCTTTATTTATACCATTTCTTTGCATTTTTGCATTATTCACAATTTTTGGGAAATTTTGGCATATATATTACATATATAAAATATTTATAAATCAAATTTTAATACTCAAAAATTATAAAATTAGGGGCTTATTAATTTTAAAAGATGTAGAATTAGGGCCTAAATTTTATTTAGGAGTATTAATTTTACTACTATAAATAGCCTAATTTTTATTTAATTATAATTAATTAAGTAATTAAAAATCAAAAAATTCACAAATTCTCTGCAAACCGGGTCGGGAAGAACCAAGTCGGGTCGAAGTATCAAACCGTGATTTCCAGCTGATTTCTTCATCAAATCAAGTGATTGAAGTACTGAAATTGAAGGTTTTGATCTGTTCATTTTGTTTCCAGCATCAATTTCATGTTTTAATCCGTAGTTTTTGATTTTCGATTTCTAGGGTTTATGTTCGAATTAGGGCTTTTTGATTCTAGGGTTATTATAATGTTTTGATGATTGATATAGCTTCCTGAGATGATTTGCAGTCGATTCATGGTGTTTAATTGATCAAACGATTCCTAGATAGCAAAGTTAGATTATTAAGGTTTATACCAAATTTTCAAATTACAACTCGATGATATCTGTGAATATTTGGTTCTTAATATGTTAGGGGTTAGATTGTATGTGTTCTTAGCTTTGATTTGCACTATAGAACGTTAAGTTTCGTTTACAAAATCAAAAGTTGGTATTTTTGCCGGAATTTTAGGTCGGTGGTGATTGGAATCCTGTTTCAGGGGTTGTTAACTTGTGTTGATAGTTGATATGTGCTTAGAACTTAATTCGCAATCGATTCCATGTAAAAACGAGTACAAACGATTCGTAGTTTGGCCATAAATTGACTTCGTCGGTATCTGCAAATGTTAGCTAGAGTTTTTGGGTTTTGGCCGGAAAACACGACTCAGGGATCGTGTGTGTTGGTTGATGGCAGCCTGAAGTTGCAGTGTTGATGCCAGTAGAAACCCTCTCAAAAACAGTCCAAACCATCCCTGTATTGGCCTCAATTGATCTGGCCGGATAATTTTCCGGTGACCGGAAAGCCACCGGAATCTGGGTTCTTGGTGAGCCATTTACCCGAATTCAAACCCGGTTTAAAACCCGGTTTTGATCCAATTTTGTCAGAATTTGATTTCTGACAAATGTTTCTGGATTTTTAGTTTTTATTTTATTTTATTAATTTTCAAAATTAGATTTATTTATTTTATAAATTAATTAATTACTTAATTAATTAATTTATATTATAAATAATTCTGAAATATTTTCTAAAAATCAGATTTAATTATTTTCTTAATTATTTATTATTTATTATTTATTTATTAATTATTTAAAATGATTAATTATTTTGATGATTAATCAAATAAATTTCAATAAATCATAATAAATTCATTTTAATTCCAAAAATTATAGAAAAATCATTTTTAATTTTGATTTTTCTTAAATATTTATTTAAAAATTATTTTAGGGTTTAAAAATTTGTAAAAATTATTTATATTGAATAATAAATTGAATTAGCAGTGTTTAATTGATATTAAATAGGCCGTTAGTCCGATTCGAGCGAAACGAAAGCCCTTCGGGTCAGAAAAATGAATTCTTTTCATTAACAATAATATTAAGACCTAATTTATTCTAGGAATTAGTTGACCTTGTTATTTGCTTGATTATCAGTCGAATCGCGTACCGAGACGAGTCCGAAAAATTCCGAAAAAATAGGAAACGTGTCAGATAATGATCAGTCGAGTGAACAACGAGTTAGTTTTGATTCTAAAAATTATTTTAGTTATAAAAATGATTATGTGCTTATGTGCTTATGTGTATTATGTGGTTAATCATGTCTTGTTTGTTCATATATGATATATGAGTCGGTCATAAGCGCATGGGTAGTCACTAGGAACGATATGAAGTCGGTTTGAGACGCAATTGAAGTACGAGATATTTAAATCATTCTCTTTCTCTAACAGAAGCTAAGCCAACAAGGAAGGTTGAGTCGGTGATATACAAAGGTGACATAATTGCAGTGAGTCACGCAAAAGGCAAGTATTTCCCCTATTCTAATTTCAGAATAGTGATATTTCTTCAGATTCTGATCACGCTCGCACTCTTTTGAATCCTGTTCATATTTCATTTCGATTCTTGATTTCTCCTTTTCATTTGAATTCATTGTTCATATTCCAATTGTTACTCACAAATATTGATATATTCTGGTGATTATAATATATCAAAGCATACTGATTGTTCCGGTTGCTATTCCATGGACTGGATAATGATACTTTTGGGGATTAAGTTTACTTAATCCTAAGGACCGGGACATAACCGGATCTCTTAGATGGGTTGTAGTGCCTGGGTGCCCAACGGGATCTATATAATGAGATATAGATCTACACTGTATCCTGGCTGATCAGCAGGGTATAGGTGTGAACTTGTGCCCAGTTTAGTTCATTTGTACTCGCCATTAATGGCCTTCTTCCTACTCTCGCAGGGTTATATCTTTGAAGATATACCCAAGTTACTGTTTCATTTAAACTGCTTAAACACTATTTATATTTTGTGGACTTGTTGAGCAATTTTTGGCTCACCCCTGTTTTATTATTATTTACCTTATTGTTTCAGTTAAGAAGGAATATGAAACCCATCAGGACTCGAGTGGTAAAGAAGCGGGTCAAGCCTTGGGATCCTCTCATACCCAAGGTGTTGATCCCAATCCAGGAAGAAAGCTTTGAGTTTCCTGAACAGGTGGAGTGTAGATAGATAGTGTGTGTGTTTGAATAAAAGATGAACTTAGTTTAAAACTGGTTAGACAATGGTTAGTAATAAAGAGAGTTTGTAAGGCTTTGAATTCGGTTTGTAATAAAGTAGTTAGTGGTTCTTATTTTCATACTTCAACCTAAAAAGATCCTGGTTAGTGTTAACGGAGTTTAGATTCATTTCTTTATTATTTGTTAATCAGATTGTACAGGTTTGATGATTAGCTAGTATCCCCCAGACTTATACCCCGGGTCTGGAGGGCGTTACACTTTCTTTCTTAGTTGTTAAACCATTGATACTCATCATTGATGACCCTGCTAGTGAGAATATAATTCATTTTTGATAAGAGTTCCATAACTCCAATCCTTGACTTATAATTTAAACTCTAGTATTTACAATCCTGGTAATTTCTCCATGGCATCAGTTTTATAAAGGATAATTGTTTTGCAAACAAAAGAATTTTTTCTTGAGATTGGTGGATTGGACTAAGACGCAACTGCCTTTCATAATTATTATATTAGGCTTAAAAGTTTTCTAGGGATCCCAATTAAAATTTGTTAGAACCCAGCAAGGTTTGGTATTACTTCACGGCTGATCAACGGCTGTAATTCGTAGCATCATAAAATGATTTTGAGCAATGATTTGATAAAAATATATTGAATTGAATAATGATGCCATCCACCCCAATTTCGAATTATGAATTGTTATGCTATTAATTTCTGTCTTATGATATATCTTGTTGATTGTTTGGCTCACTTCTTGCTATTTATCCATGTTATTTCAGCTAGAAACTATGGTTAGACTCAAGTAGACTGCTCGTATGTCCACTAGAGATGCTGAGGCTTATGTGACAGCTCAGGTAGTATAATTGGCATATGTGTCAGGACCGGTAATTATGTAAAAGTTGTAATTAGTTGTTAGTGTTGGCCTGTTCAAATACTGAACCTTTTGCGATCTTGGATTTGTTGTAAGCAACCATTTGTAATAATTTTATATTTATCAGTTGTTGTCTTTTAGTTTTATTTTCGGGCTGTGACAAATCCTGCGGTAGGGATTCAAATTTTTTGTTTTATACAGCTTTTCTGTTGCATTTTGTGCTTGAATCCATAACAATGGTATTAGAGCTATGTGTTTAATAGGATGATTTGGTTTCGTGTTTGAGCATTTTTCAATATATTAAGCATGACTTAGATATGTCATGTATGTGTATTGATACCATTTATGTGTGAGATTTAATTTACATGTTGTTATATTAATTAATGATCAAACCGTTATATAGAGTTTTATGTATATTCACATGATGTATATATATATGATGATACTAGCACGTTATATTTTGCCATGACTGATCAGTATGCCATTTGTATGTCATGCTTGATGTGTTTGGTTTATATATAGTAATATAAACTGTTGGACATATGGTGTATTGGCATGATTTGTTAAAAGGGGAATGATTGGTCTGTATATAATACATGCTTCTGAAATTACATACGATGCAATAGTGGCAAAGTCTGGAAATGATATGATTTGTAGTTTTGAAATTATTGATTTCTGAATAAGACTGGTCTGTGATTTTTTTTTTCGAGTTGACCTGGTAGCTCGACCCCGCCCGGGGCTGCCGTCCCTGGACCCTGCCCGGGGGCTGCCTCCCCCGAAACCCCGCTACGGGGTTGTCGCCCCCGGACCCCGCCTGGGGCTGCCCCGGACCCCTCCCAGGGGCTGCCGCCCCTGGACCCACATTATATATTTCAAGTTCTTTATTTGTTTACTTGATCATGTTGCTGGTTATGGCCTTAAGACCTTTAGATTAAAGTTTATGGTTTTGGTTTTATAAATATGACTTACATGTCGTTTTCATTATTCTTATAACTGTTTAACCTCGAATGTAACTCAAGTTTTATTATACAAGTACATTAGTATAGGTTGTTTCAATGTAATGTACTTCTAGAATGGGACATCAAAAGGAGGGGCAACTATGGAGATATGAAGAATGGAGACTTGTAATTGTATTTATACTTTTCACCATAGATTGACCTTGGTTCTTTTATTAGCTTGAAATGATCACATAGGATAAAGGCTATAACTAAGCATGTTTACATACCGCACTTTACATATTGATGGTTCTCAGGGAGAACTTAGATTCAAACTTGGAATTCGAATAAGTACTTGATCTTCGTAAAAAATCGTTCCAACGAAGAAAAGTACTTTATCTCCAAGGGGAGATTATATTTGACACAAGTACGAGTTAGCCAATTATTTCTTGCACTTTAATTGGATCTTGGCTAACATTCATTCGTGCTCATAAAATAATTACGAAGTAAAAGTCTAATCCCTTCTATCATCTCTAGTGTTCTGGGGGATTATTACTTGTCTCATATAAATACTTCGTAATTTGTCAAATCTTAAAACGGATCGTACGAGTTAGACAATTACTTAACGCTTTTTAACTGGATCTTGTCTAACTAATAACGTACATATAAAATATTACGAAGTAAAAGTGTAATCCCTTCTATCACCTTTATTGTTCCGGGGGATTATAGTTTGTTCCATATAAACTACTTCGTAATCATCCGTTAAAATTAAGGACGAATCAAATCCATGAGTTAGCCAATTAATTTACGCTATTTAATTGGATCTTGGCTAACAAATATCGTGTATATAGACAATTACGAGTCAGATCGTATAAGCCCCTTCTAACATCTTTAGTGTTCCGTGGGGTTATACTACGATATCTATAAAATACTCGTAATTACTCGTCCAAACTTTGAAAGCACAATCTTAAGCCAATTACTTGTACCTATTTAATTGGATCTTGGCTAAGACTCATAAATCTTATAAATGTGCTTGAAGTTAAAAGAGTATACTTTGACCGTATAATCGTCAATATACAAGTATACCTTAAAACATTAAGTTAAAATACTTAAAGGTAAAATTACAACTCCGAGGTTGTAATTTAAGTATTCTTTGATCCATAAATACTTAATCGAAAGAAGAAGAATACTAAAGAAGTCATAAGCCATAAGTGCTTAATATAAAAAGGGACTTCTCATATTACTCCATAATTTTATTAAATCTATAAAGGAGTAAATATAAATATACTTGACCATCTTGTTGTATTTTAAGTCAAGTATAACTAATTAGTTTTAATATTCTTATTTGGATATTATACTACTTGTGGGCTAGTACAGTAACATACTAGTTCAAAACAAATCTTTTCCTACTTGTTTTATTTCGTGGATTGTCTTGTTAGTTTTGTAGTGAGGTGATTCTCGTTCTAAGACCCAAGTCCTAGACGTACTAGTCTTCGCACCATGAAGAAGAGGAAAGAACCAAGACCGGATCAATAAGATCCAAGACCAGCAAAAGCTAAGGAAGCCAAGTCTACACAAAGGCTCTACAACAACTTTGAAGAAATAGCGGGGAGTTATTGTCTAAGATAAGTTGTGTAGGTAATACATTTATTTTGAGGTGGTGACCCTTGTGTTACGCACCAAGATAAATACTTGTAAAGGGTGTAAAGGCTTCTCCGCCTATTAAAGGAGGGAGTTTATTATAAGGGAAAATCCCAAGTCTGGGAGAGGAGCTCGGGGACTGGAGTAGGGGTGAGCGAATCTATTAGAGGTTGCGCCATCGCGAACCAGGATGAAATCACCGTGTGGTATTTTCTTTCCTTGCACTTTATCTCCCGCATATATAAACTGCATAACCACTCGGTAAAGTTTTAAAAAGGGATAAAATATTTTTAAAACGCCACAACAATTTTTAAATTGGTAATTAAGCTATTCAACCCCCCCCCCTTCTAGCTTAAAATAGCCCTTAGACGGGACCTTACACCTATCATAGCAATAACACTTTGATTATCATATTAAATAGGTATTTTAGAAAATTCTAACCCATAATCCAGTAACTGATTCTTCATCCAAAGAATCTGTGCACAACAGCTTCCTGAAGCAATATATTCTGCTTCTGCAGTTGATGTGGAAATTGATTTCTGTTTCTTGCTAAACCAAGAAACCAATATGCCTCTAAGAAATTGGCAGCTTCCACTTGTGCTTTTCCTGTCTATTTTACATCCTGCAAAATCTGCATCTGAGTAACATATTAGCTTAAAATCTGATTCTCTAGGATACCACAATCCTAGATTAGCTGTACCCTTGAGGTACTTGAAAATTCTTTTCACAACTATTAGATGAGGTTCTCTTGGATCAGCCTGAAATCTTGCATAAATACAGGTAGCATAAATGATATCAGGTCTAATTGCAGTTAAATAGAGTACAGAGCCAATCATACCTCTATAGTTAGTAATATATACTGATGAACCAGTATCTTTATCTAACTTGGTTACAGTGGCCATGGGAGCGGATGCAGTTGTACTATCTTGCATTCCAAATTTCTTCAGTAAATTTCTGGTGTACTTGGATTGACAGATAAAAGTACAATCTTCATTTTGCTTGACTTGAAGTCCCAGAAAATGACTAAGTTCTCCCATCATACTAATTTTATAACTTGACTGCATTAGATTTGTAAACCTTTCACAGAGTTTGGAATTTTTAGAACCAAATATGATATCATCAACATATATCTGTACCAAACGTTAGTCCTTTCCATGGTTGAGGTAGAATAGTGTTTTATCAATTGTGCCTCTGTGAAATCCACTTTCCAGAAGGAATTGAGCTAAAGTCTCATACCATGCTCTATGAGCTTGCTTAAGGCCATAAAGTGCTTTGTCAAGCCTGTAGACATGATTTGGAAATTTTGAATCTACAAAGCCTGGAGGTTGTTCAACATACACCTCTTCTTCCAATTCTCCATTTAGAAAAGCACTTTTTACATCCATTTGAAAGACTTTAAACTTTTTATGAGCAGCATAAGCCAAAAATATTCTTACGGCTTCCAATCTAGCAACTGGTGGAAATGTTTCATCATAATCAATACTCTCCTGTTAAGAGTAGCCTTTAGCAACCAGCCTTGCTTTGTTCCTTGTAATTATGCCATCACTGTCAGTTTTGTTTCTTAACACCCACTTTATGCCAACAACTGATCTGTTCTTTGGTCTTGGCACTAGGGTCCAGACTTTATTTCTTTCAAATTCATTTAACTCTTCCTGCATTGCTTGCACCCAATCAACATCTTGATGGGCTTCTTCCACATTCTTTGGTTCAGTCTAAGACAGAAAAGAACGATAGAGACATTCATTTGATGTTGCAGTTCTAGTTTTGAAACCTGCTTCAGGATCTCCAATTATTAAGTCAGGTGTATGTGATTTGGTCCACTTCCTTGCAGATGGAAGTTGATTTTTAGAACTCGATCCCCCCCATGATCCATGCTATCTCTATTAGCATTTTTTGATGCTCCCCTGTAGTTATGCTCTCTGAGACTTCAGAATTAGAGTTAGATCCTTCAGGATTTGAAGAATCAGAGTTTCCAGAATTATTAGAATTTGGCTCATCAGAACTTGATGAATCAGAACTTGAAGAGCCAGTGACGGGTTCTGATGCTTCTTGAGAGTCTTGAGTTATGGTAGGATCTTCAGCTTGCTCCCCCTAGACAGGTGCATTTTCCTTTGGAGTTGTTACCACAGTTTTAATGACATCAGAACTTAATCCATCAGAACTTACAGGATCAGAGTTTAATTTATCAGAATTTACAGAATCAGAATTTAAATCTTCATTTTCAAATCTCAGTTGATCATGATCATTGAAATCTTCAAGTCCAGTAATCTTCTTATCATCAAAAGATACATTGATATTTGTGATGAACAAATATCAGTAAGAGTTGATAGGTTACAATGTATAATCTTCTCGATAATGATAACACATATAGTGTAAACCCTAAGTCTGTGTTTATATAGTACACAGTTACAAGATAACTTCTAATTGATATGGAATACAATTCCGTCTCCTAAAATATATCAATCAGATATCTTCTACAAGTCTTCCAGTCTTTTAACTCTTTTCATGCATATCTTCTTTTATTTTAGTTTCGATCTTCTACTGTAAATCAGCTTCCTTCCTTATCTGTAAGTCTTCCTGCACTTAAGTTCTGATATGATCTTAAGTTCTGATATTAAGTTCTGACTTCCAGTAAGTCCTGATTCCAGTAAATCCTGATATGTCCTATTTTTTAAGATCTGAAAACTAAACATGAATGATATTAGACCTGACATCTCAAATATATCTAACATAATAATAATAATTGGTGATTTAATTAAACCTTTCGTGAATAATGTACAATATAATATAATCCCTTTAGCTTTATATTATAGATCAAACTCGAGGCATGCATTGTGTCATCCTTTGTTAACGTTTAATCCTTGTTTCCTTGATCAATGAGTAAACTATTAAACAAATCAGTATTTGAGCACGACTATGCATTTCATAATCTTACTCAATCAAGAGGCCCCTAATATTAGTCCTTAATATAGGAGGGCTAAATCCCATCTAGATCATTCATATTTTTCATATAATTCATAATATACCCAATGTCTACTTTTATTATTACCCGGTGAAGGATAACTTTCAATAGTATCAAAGTATATTACTTCTCGTATAGAAATATAATGACTACGGGTCTAAGGACCAATACATCATTATCAATGTGAGATTAACTTATGACACTATAAACATGTAGTATCTCACAACGGGGAAATCCAACACCATGTATCTAATACATGTTCCTGTGTTTTGACTTTAGTATCACCATACCTATGATCAATGAGATGTGATCATCAGTAAACAAACACACTAGTATCAATTATTTATTATCATCCCTTAATAATAATACTTTACTAGGGACCTTTAGAAAGATCAATATTATTCTCATAATCTCATTTCTAAGTCACGTACTTAGAGATATAGATTTACATATCATATTCCAAGGACATTTATTAATCTAACATTTTATCACAGAAAATAAATATATAATAAATTACTAAAGAATAATCCATAGAATTATAATTAATAATCCAAATATCTCATAACATAAACATAATAGTGTTGTCTCTAAGGTGCACACACTAAAAATCTCCCACTTACACTAGAGCCACTCAACCATGTATCTAATACCCATATAACTAATATGGCATTTGTTCTTTTGCTACGACAAAGCCTTAACCAGTGGGGTCTGTAACATTATTATCAATATGCACTTTACATATATTGTTATCTCTTCTTTCGTTAATCTCTTGAAGAAGGTGATATCTCCTAAGTATATGCTTTTCCCGGGAATGGGACCTTGGTTCTTCAACCTGGGCGATGGCTCCATTATTATCACAACAAAGATCAATTGGATCTGTGATCGATGGAACCACACCAAGTCCCGTTATTAATTTTCATATTCAAACAACCCCATTAGCTGCTTTACTAGAAGCAATATACCCAGCTTCCACTGTAGAATACGCTACTGTCTCTAGCTTTGAACTCTTCCATCTTATAGCACTTCCATTAAGGCAAAACACAAAACCTGACAGAGATACTGAATCAACTCTATCTATCCGGAAGCTATCATCAGTGTAGCCCTTTACAACCAGCTTCTTATCTCCTCCATACACCAAGAATGAATCTTTAGTCCTCTTTAAGTACTTAAGAATATTCTTGACAACTGTCCAGTGACCCTCACCTGGATTAGACTGGTATCTGCTCGTCATGCTCAAAGCATACGAAAGATCGGGACCAGTACATATCATCGCATACATTATGGATCCAATTTCCGAAGCATATGGAACTTTGCTCATACGATCCTTATCGTCTAATGATTTAGGGCAGTTTTCTTTTGAGATTAATATCCCATGAGATATCGGGACATATCCTCTTTTTCCTCTTGCATCCCAAAATAATGCAATACTTTGTCAATTTATGTACTCTGACTTAGACCGATTAATTTCCTTGATCTATCTCTATAGATCTTGAACCCTAATATATAGGAAGCATCGCCTAAGTCCTTCATCGAGAAACTATTTCCCAACCAAGTCTTAACAACCTGTAGAGAAGGTATGTCATTCCCTATTAGTAATATGTCATCTACATATAGTACTAGGAATGCCACATGGCTCCCACTAACCTTCTTTTAAACACATGGTTCATCTTCATTTTGAATAAAGCCAAATTCTTTGACAGTTTCATCAAAACAACGATTCCATCTTCTTGAGGCTTGCTTCAATCCATAAATAAATCGAAGCAACTTACTAACCATCTTAGCTAACATGGGATCGACAAAACCCTCAGGTTGTATCATGTATACATCCTATTCAAGGCTCCCATTTAAGAAAGCGGTTTTGACATCCATTTGCCAAATCTCATAGTCGTATTAAGCATCTATTGCTAGAAAAATCCTAATGGACTTCATCATAGCAACTGGGGAAAAAGTCTCATCATAGTATATACTATGAATTTGTTTGAAACCTTTTGCCACTAGCCACGCCTTATAGGTCTATAATATCTATTACATAGAGCTTGCACCCTCGTTTGAGGACAATCCTCAAGTTCCTCTACTAGTCAATGAAGTTTGTTCCTGTCAGCTTGTCCTTCTCAAGGACTGATAGCACGGAGAAATTGTTTGAATTGTTTGCCATTTCATATCTACAATGTTTAAAATGCATAAGATAAATTAGTCTACATATGATTATTAAATTATGTTCAAGTGATTATTCATATATATTCAAAATATATATATCCCACTATTTTTATCAAATTAATAGCCCTAACTATTAATTCGGAAAAAATATCTTCTATATACTTTTTAGTGAGCCAAGATCCATATTTCATCATATCTTAGGTCAGCTTTGGCTTTTCTCCCGAACCAATATTATTTAGGTAGACAACATTTGTCAATTATATCAATTGTATAATTCTTGGATAGTTTAGTGGAACAACATTTGTTCGTATTTATCCAATAAATCTAGCCGAACTGTATGCCTCTAAGTTCAAAATCCTATTGTGGTAACTTAGTTAAGTCAAACCCAAAGGTCTGAAAAGTATCATATACTTCAACACGCCTTCCTATGATAGATGGGAGTACTTCGCTTTAGCGAACCCACTCCTTATCGATCTAGGGATTAACGCGTTGGTCATACTGGAAGGTATCAAAACAACTTAATATAAATATTAGGGTTTTGTTAGTATTAAAATGATCATGATCCCATCATAGAGATATTCCCAATATTTCCTTGAATAAAATACTTCAAATCAATACTCGTCAGTGGTTTGATTTCCAGGTAGTGAGGGAGTCACATCGGTCTCGCTTAAAACCCACAACCTTACAAGTTCAATGAACCCGTTTTTGACAAAATTGCCCCATATTGGAAATAATCAATATTCGTATTTTATTCTGTGTTTCATAAGCACAAGAATCTCATAATGTAAATTTTAAAATCTTGAGGCGTTACAGATTTTATCTTATTTACCCAGGCATGGCATGGGTGACATTTCTAATACATACATTCATGCATGATTAATCTAATTAAAGCATGCATCATTAAATATTCTATATATACATTCAGTTAAGTACAAAGCTTAAATACAAAGAACTCAAATAAGAAGCTAAAACTAACCACTTTTGACAAACGGTCGGAAAAGTTCGCCGGAAAAATTCGCCGGAGGTTCGGCCGGATTTTGGCTATTGGCCGAACTTGGGCAGCCCTTCGGATGGCCGGGAAGTGGTAGTGGATGAGCTCACTTGGTGGGATAAATCTTGGTTGGGTGAAGCTAAGCTTGGGTTTCAAAAACCTTGTATATATGTAAGTATATAGAAGAGAGAGAAGGTTTTTGAGAAGAAGTGTGTGTATAGAATTTGAAAGAGATGAAGAGAGGCACTTCTTGAAAAAATCCCAGCAAGTATTTGGCTCTTTAGCTTGAAGAAAAAGGGTTGGGGTGGGGGTTTATTTATATTAGAAGTTAGGTGGAATGAATGGTGAAGATTTGAGAAGGAATGGATGGTGGATGGAGTGTATCACATGAATTGATGACATGGCAAGTAGGTTGTGTTTCTTTGCAAGTGGGAAGGAAGCACAAGCTAGTACTCATTCAAATCTCAGCTGATATATATATATATATATATTAAATATATATTTTCCTTTTCTTTTAATCATTCCTTAATTACTTTAATTAAGGATTACGCACCATTAATTATGACCACCCCAAAAACTCTTAAATAAATACCATAAAAAATATGATAATTACTTAAATAATATAAAATGATGTCCTGCAAGTTTTGGTCAACTTTAGTCAATGGTAGCTAGGTCAAACTTGGTCAACTGTGGGACCAACTGCCTCGATTTTTGTGCCCGGACAAAAAATCTCTAAAAGCTACGAAATTTTTACCATACTTAGAAAATACTATTTAAATGATCCATACCAAATTTCAAGTCATTCTAGCATGTGGAAGTATTTTATTTAAAATTGAAACTGTTCTGTCAGCCTTTCTTCCGAGTAAAAATACCATTGGTCTTGAATTAAAGGAGATGGATCTTTTGACCAAAGTTTTGACTTGTATAAATACTTAAACTATATTTCCTAATATCTGTGATATATTTGGGTAATAGGAAATGTGTTTGATTATTTTTTGAATAATTTTCTCCGAGAAATGCTGATTTTACGAAATGGGAGAAAAATACTGTAAGTATACATAATTAAGTTGCAGAACTGGATATTAATATTCCAATCATGAATATTAATAATCTTTGAATAAAAACTCTTTTGATTATATGTAGAGATATATTTTAGAGCGAAGAGTTTAAATATTTTTGATATAGCACGAGACTTCTAAAGAATATTTCTGATATATTTTTTATTCGAGCTTGTTGCCCATATTCCTGTTGCAACATAGATCTAAGAAATATCATATCTTGATGTTTCTTCTTTGATCATATTGCCTTAGAGATATATTCCATAAAGATATAGTTTTGATAATTTGCAAGAATGGAATATCTCTTTTATCTGTTTAAAAGACATGATTTTGCTAGTTTGACTTTTTGACTTTGATTTGGATCAATTATATTCATGTCCTAATGGAGAGGATCTACGTGTTCTTAATTTTATGTTTAATCGTAAAAATACCAAAATAAATAATATATCGAAGATATCCTTTCAATCTTCCCCTTTTTGGTATTTTCCAAACAAACATAAAATTATCAGTGTGTGCTTCCCCTTGGTGTATGCATGAATTTTTCAAAAATATTTTGCAAATAAAGCATTTAATTACTTAGAGATTGAGTCTCTTTCTCGAGATCCTGCAAAATACTTTGTTAGATGTACCATACAGTAATAGAACACAGATAGATCATTTGTATAAAAAAATAGCAAGTATAAAAGATTAGAATTTTAGGGGTCCAAATTTCTATTTGTTAAAATAGATCACACATTCTCTTCCCCTTTAGTTTGGTATATGCCAAAATGAGTGGATATATCGTTATGAGGAAGCATGCCAATTTGATCATAAATCTAGTCAAGTGCATGCAGTTTGAGCATATAAGGAAGAATTCTATATTGCATGCATGGTATTTTTAATCTATGCATGTATGTAGGAAAACAGTTGATATGGTTTGTGCAAATTAGAATAACTGTGTTTAAGCATGCATGATTTGATTTTAAAAGATATGAAGTGAATGGTAAAACCTCTTTTAAATTTGATTTACCACATATGTATTTTTAGAACAGTTTTTGTAGAAGGTGTGAATTTAGCCATCTAATTGAACTTATATTTGAAAAGTCAGTTTAAGATTGTAGCAAGTTCTTTATTCTTTTGACAACTTGTACTAAGCCATTTTTATTTTGTTGTACTCTGGAGTATATCTGAATTAGTACAAACAACAGTCTAAAGGTTTTATATACTGGAGAGCATAATTCAACCACAAATTACAAAGACTGTACAAACCGTGTTCTTGGTACAAAGTCTAACACTAATACAATCTGTCTAATCTAGGGCTGAGTAACAGACTACATAGTGTGGAAATCTAAATACATACTAGGGAAGAATCAAATGTCTAAATTGACCAAAAACAATAATACTTAGAAATCCATATTACTAAAACTTTTACACAGCCAATTACCACAAAGGTGCAGTTGGAATGGTTGAAGACTGGAACATAATATTGCAACCTAGTGTGTGTATATGAAATAAAATGAGAGGTTGTGAAAAGTATATACCTGTTTTTACCTTATGGATTCTGTCAGATTGCTTGGGAATGCAAGTGGTCTTCCTTGTGACTATTTTGAAGCTTTTGCTGGATGCACAAAACTTAATTTAGCCATTCTTTTCTTCTTGAGTTCATTCTGGGACATGTGACTGTTCCTGCAAGTTAATTAGATGCAGAACAAAAACTACCCTGAAGAAATTTGTTAGTCATAACAGTTCACAGTAGGATATCAAAGATGGAGTATCTATACAGTGTATACAGAGTCTGTTCATAATATATGCATCAAATCAGTTTAAGGTTATTAACTATGAACTTCCTGTAGAACAGATAACAACATATACTTTGTTTTAAAAATATAACTCAGAAGTTATTAATTGTCACAAGAGACTGGACTAGACATATATGAGCATTATTGACCCTTATTCTAACAGTATAAATCAAATTTAGACAAGAGACATAGGGCAGAGCTTACAAATTCCTGCATAAGAAAGATAACAACAGATTTGCAATAAACAAGCCATGATATATTATCAAAAGTGTTCTCAATAATAAGTGTGGTTCACTGATTAATTAGAACAAAATCCTGAACCTGTTTTAGGTCATTACAAACCAAAAAAGTGCATACACTTCTGAAATTCAAAGATCATAAGATTTAAATATTACAAACCCCAACACAGAATCCTTACAAATTACAACTACATCAGAAAGTAGCAAAACAGGTACATAACAACAAGTACCAGTACAACATCACATAGCAGACTTCATCAAACAGCAGACTCAACCAGACTTAACCAATCACATTTCCATCAGCATCACAAATATGAACCAAATCAGGCAAGTTATCAATCAGTTGACCTCTAGCACCCACATTAACTTCTTCTAACTCATGAATCATAGCAGTGTTTTCATGCATAGGGACTTGAAAAGAAGAGACTATATCATGATCATTCATGCAGGGAGTTCCTAGAGTAGATGCAGCCAAATGCTCTAAATATGCAATTCTATGTTTGCAAGAGGCAGTGAGACTCTCTAGTGCTCCTACTTTCTCTTTAATCTCATTATTCTCTTCCTTAACCCTCTTAAGTTCAAGTTTTAGTTCATGAAACATGGTTTTAACAGACTCAAACTTAGACAGAAACACATCTTCCTCTCTAACGAATTGAGGAATAACCATGGGAGTGGCCTCTTGAGGCTCACAGTGCATCAGGGGCACTTATGGCCTAATGTGTTCATAAGTGATTTGAGAATCAGCAAGATTAGAAATGCTTCAGGCATGTTAATGTTGCAAAGTGCAAAGAAAGATGAGATTAGCATACCATAAGGCATATAATCTACAAGATGTGCATTGATCATATTTAGAAGAATAACATAAGAGATACTGAAGTGGATTTTGTTTGTGCATAAAATGTACATGAGTTTCATATCAAAGAAATCAATGTACTTACTTTGATTTGGTTTTGGCATAACATTTGCCCTAATGATTATAGCAATATGCTGAAAAGTGCCAGTGAAATGTTTGAAATGAATACCACAGTTAATGTCACATAAACCATTAGGAATGTCAGATTTACAAAAAGTGCCAAGCATTAGTTCAAATTCAGATTTGTTAAAAACAAACAGAGAGAAGATGTCCTCACAAGGCAACTCACACAGATGCAAAGGTAAATGTAGTGCCCTATTAATGCTTTTGTTATCAACACAAATAACCTTTTTGTTGACAGATTTAGTGAAATACAATATACTATCTACCATTTTGATGACATTCATGTTACAGTAGAACTCTCCCATGAGGTGTATGCAATAGTGCTTACCTAAGTTATACATGAGACCATCCCACCCAGCCCTTCTAATTAAGAATTCCACTTCACCTTTCACATCAACACAATTACCAGGTTGGACATTTTTGATAAGTTCAAGAAACTTGTTGGTGTTTGAAGGGTTTGACAGTTTTGGTGGAGGGGGCTTTGGTGTGTTCATAGAGTTGTTTGTGTTTTGTCTTAGGTTAGCTTTTCTGGTGTATACTTTGGCTTACAAAGGTTTAGGAGGTCTAGGGTTAGGGGATTTAGGATTTTGATATTTTCTGCTTTGATAGAAAGGGATGGTATGGTTTTTATATCCCTTTCTGTATTGTCTTGGAGGGAGTTGTCTTTTGTGATGGTGTTTGGGCAGAGAGGTTGGAACAGGTTTGAAGGCAGAGGTCTTATGGTGATGAAACTGATTTTTCTCCATATCTTCAAAAAGATATGGGTTTTCAATCAGTGGTCTTGGTTTAGGGTGAAAAGGGTTAGCATTTGGGTTCATGTTGCAAGTGAAGTGGAATTTATGCAACTAGTGTGTGTGTATGTGTGTGTGTGTGAATGTAGCACATAGGATATGCAAGTATATATAACCATTTAACACAGATGCAAAGAGAAAAGATTTAAAATTTAAGATTTTTTTTTAAATACTGTTCATGAACAGTGAAACACATTTAATGCATGCATGGCTGTGTTATACAAAAATCCAAGTAGGTACTAGGATGATGCTTATGAGAGAATGATTTAATGCAACATATTGACACAGATTCATAAATTATTCCAGCAAGCAAATAGAATATGTATTAAAATTTTGTCTTTGTGTCTACTTTAGAAAACAACACAGTACATAAGTACAGATTTTGGAAACTGTGAGACATAAAGTTGACATCCTAGCTTACTCTACTACACAGGAACTGTACTTGTACTGCAGAAGCATTTAAGGATGAGCTGTGTGTGAAGTGAATCTATTGAAAGAACTGAATTTTTTAATGCAAATAAGATCTGTTACATTTATTTCTCAAGAAATTATGTTATTAATGAGATGCAACCAAAGGAATGTCATGCACATTAAACACATAACAGAGCATATACAATCAGTTTTCATTTAATTCACATAGCATTCAAGGCAATGAAACACTCAGATCATTTTCAACAGATATTACATTTTAAATGCAATAAGTTATAAAAAGTCACCTAATTGTTCTAAGTGGCCATTAATCACAACAGTGATCCAGATACAGGGATGCTCAAGGCTCCCCTGCCAGGTCTTACTGTGAGGGCTGGTGTGTGAGTGTATTAATTTTTTTTATTACACAAACCAGTCCACAATATACCTTATCTGATTTCTTATAACTGCTTAAGCACAAACAAACACATAATAGTAAACAGGGTTGCACTATAAGTCCACAGATTATATATATTCAATCAACCATGATGCACAAACTCAGTACACAAGAAATTTCTTATCCAGATTCAATGTATTCAGCTTAAGACTGCAATCAGGACATTTTGCACATTCATTTGATCACACAATTAAGCAGACTTAACCTTTCAATAATCTTAGAGATGGAATACTATTAACTAGTATGATCTTAGATAATTATAATTTAGCATATAAGTAACAATAAACAAATAGTCCAAACAACACAGAGTTTTTGATGATATTGTATTTATTTTATCATAGGATTTCATAGCACTTAGAAATGACTGAATGAACACAGGTATACACAATAGAAAGTAGCTCATAGAGGTGATAGCTAAACTGATTTGAAACACATGATATATCTTTATTGAACAGCTCATATTTTGCAAGTAATCAGATTAGTAGCATAAATACAAGTTTATCACACATCCATACTCTGGATTATTTAGACAAGTTACATTTTGCAGAGTTATTGACACATAATTATTCATACATTTAGCATAGAGAAGCATGACAGAGTCTTTATACATAAACTTCATTCAAGATTTATAACTCAGATTTTGCCAAAGTTTACCTTAAACTGTATAAGATTCTTTTACTCTATTAAAATAGTTAATCCATAATAAGTTTGATTAAACCAACATATTATGATTTAGTATAGGTTTAACAACAACTTTCCAACAGGTTACCAAACACAGACTTCACAAAAATATCAATTAAATCAGGCTCTGATTGATTAACCATCATATCTAAATAGCTTCTCAGTGCTTAACAACTAGAGTTCAGACAAGTCATTTTAGCAATTCTCCGTTTGTTAAGCAGATCAAATCTCATAGTTAAAAATCTAGTTATATATTTATAAGTACACACCATCGGTTAGAACAAGGTACCAATATATATAAACAAACCAAGAATTTGACTGTCAAGCATACAATATTCATGAATCTTATTTCAATTAACCATAACAACAAAAATATAGTCGAATTCAAATCAACTGAGTTTTTAATACACTTATCAATTCCAATTTGACCATTACCATTAATATAAATCAAAGCATCAATCATAATTCTTATCCATGGTTCACGTTATAAAGACAAGCAGAATTGAGTTATTAAATCAATTCAACACAGATTTTCAGAGACTTAAACAATATAGATTAATGGAATTTAAAGAGAAGGTTTTCAAACTGAACTTATAAACAGTCACAAATTCTATATCAACCATATGATTTTGCAATATTCCGAAACTTAATACTTTTAATTCGAGCAAACACAGAATAATATCAAATCACACTGGCATCAAACACATCACAAATTATTCATATCAAACATTAGATATGATTTAATCAACTTACATTCGACTCAATTTCAGTCGAATGACCTCAACCACAGATTCAATAAATTGAGACTGAGATAACCAAGAAAACCTCACCTGAGCCTACAGTCTGGCCTGACTAGTAGGACTTACCTGGTTGACTCAGTCGCGGATTGAGTCAACTTCCGATTCATCCATTTTTCCTCACATGCAGCTATTGTATCGCAATAACCAGTCTTCTCCTATCACACAACTTTAAATCGAGTTAGGTTTTTGCTGAATAATTTACTCAAATAAAAAAAAATTGAGTGTATATATATAAACTGTCCGATTTGATGATTCTTGTCACACCCCCAACTTAACAAACACAATATATTACTATTTCAATATTTAAAAGAAAGTAAATATAACTGAATCCAAGATCTTACAGTTTAGGGTTTGGAACAGCCCAACACTACCATCTATTACAACTGATTTTAATATCGAATCCTCACCCAAAACTATCTCTTATTCTACCTGAGCTCGGATATACGCATCGGCGTCACAAGTCTTACGTGCTGTCTGCTTGAATCTAACCATAGCTGCTAGCTATAATATCAGGGTTAAAGCAAGGAGTGAGCCAAATGCTCAACAAGTGCAAAACAGTATGATACGAAACATAAATCGAGATATATATTAAAGAATGACAATGCGAAGATATAACAAATAATAGCAAGAGATAAAATTTTGGGTGATGGCATCGTTCGCTTGAATCAAAACATTTTCAAAATCATAACTTAATCAAAATCATTTTATGACGCTACGGATTACAGCCGGTGATCAGCCGCGAAGTAATCCCGAACCTCGCTGGGTTCTAAAACATTAATGGGATCCCTAGGCAACTTTGAAGCCTACAATATCAGTGTGGAAAGGACTTACATCTCAGTCCAGATCCACTATTCAAAGGAAGCATTTATCCCCCTTTGGGACTGAAAATCCACATTTTAATCATTTCAAAAACTGATGCCGATTGATAATAAAATATCTTAACCAGTAAACATTTTTATCAAGGGATTGAAGTTTGACTTGAAACACTGAAATTATGTTCACTAAATTTTAGGGCTAAGATCCACTAGACTTCACTCTTTCAGGGTAATTGGAAGGTTTCTATTTACAAGAATTTTGACAAGGAGATTTAGTAGGGTTTTTGGATAATAGGAAGGAGTAATGTCAAACTAGGCTTAAAGCAATGGTTTTAGACAAGGTATAGGTATTAGAACATCAAGAAGATAAGCATCACTGGTTACAAGTATACAAGAGGTGTTAAGGTATAAAGAAAGTGATCATTAGCTTAAGGTATATCAGGATGTCAAACTTTAGGGTAAGGATAGGGTTATCAAACAATCATGAACAACTTTAAAGAATATCTGGCTTTTAGGTATCAAGGTAAAGTTTTTATTGGGATTCAAGCATCAGGGTGAGATGTCAAGATTTTAGGAATCAATAGCATGTGAATCAAGAGGATCAATCAAGTATTATAACAAACTTTTTTTTTATCATGGCATTCCAATTACTTTGATATACTAGCATGATACGACTTTTGATCTACTTGCAATATGTACTTGAGGGTTCATGACATTTCTATATAATACGAAGGTAGATTTGAGAATCAATTGGTTCAATTATAACAAGATAACTCAGGATACTCGCTTCATATATATATAGGAACTAGTTATCACACATTTATAATGTAAACGAAAAAGTAGGTTGAATCACTTGCCTTGTGAAAGGATGGACTGGTCTGGCAGGTAGGAGCAACTGGAAGCTTTACTCGACCTTTATGGCAAATTTTACCCTCGTCTCAAGATCCTACATAAATAATAATAACCTCATTATAATATATTCTCACCAACTCAACCTATTTACAACCCGAAATTAAACACAAATGGCACTTAGGCCTATATGCACGCAATTTATAATCACCTTATAAATACAATAGTACACATAGCCACATATACTCACATATCATATTTTACTACCAAATAATATCACACACACCATAATGCAACACTAGGCTTGGATGATCTTGACCCACAACTTAAGTTACCTGATCGCTAAACTAGACAAAGTCTCCAAATTTGGCCTCCTAACTCGATGTGCCTTTACTAAACTATCCAAAACCTATTGACCCTCACTTGGGCCTTTTACTCTAATGGCTTTATACTATCTTGCAACCATAGTGGTCAACCTAGGTCTCACACATAAGTGCTCTAAAACTATGTGATAAGTGAAAGTGCTCACTAAGGTAAATTTAAGAATGATATCTATGGTTTCTTGAGTGCATTAGACACTCTTAAACTACAAGTTTACCTCCAAAACTTCTACACTAGACTCTTCTAACCATAAGGCATCTCCCAAACTCAATGTGGCTCAAGGGCCTAGCTTGGGCCTCCTTGGGCCTAAGCTTAAATTCCATGGTTCCCCTGTTTTTCTGGGCAGAAAACGCCCTGAGTTGAACTAACTTGTGACACATGGTTCTAACTCAAATCTTATGAACTATGGCTGGAAAAAATCCTCTAACACACCCTCTAACTAAGGCCCAACAGGGCCTAATGAGGGCCTATCCATGACATGGTCAAAACTTCCTATTTCTAAGTTGCAACAAAACTGTCCCCTGCTGGACAGATTTTGTGATTCCACTCGTGCACCTAACCAAACGACTTACAAACCTCCAACAAACACCTAAAACCTTTTATATACTCCTATTTCTAGCTTCTGGTGGCTTGGACCTCAAAGTGCACAACAAATGCTCATTCAAAACTTCCCCATAAACTAGTGCATCAAATCTGGAAAAATGCAAACACTAACTAATCTCCTTCCACCTTGACTCCCGCTTAATAACCAAGCATCCAACCCTTACCAAAAAAAACCTAGTGCATTAATGTCCTAAAATAGTGCCTCAACAGAAGGGGAGATCATCCATGCCCAAGAACAACAACATGCAACTAAAAATATAACATGCAACTCATGGAAACACTTAACAAGATTTCGGCTAAAGCATAAAGTTTAAATATTTGCAAATTCGACTTGTACCTATTACTCATCCTTAATATTCAAGAAATATATCTTCTCTTAATTATTAATAAGAAATTTATCATGGAAACAATCTATTTTAAGCACACATATTTCGAATTTATAGATTTTTAGACATAATAACATGATTTCGAAAAGAGTAGCATGCAAAACATGGTTGATCATCATTTTAATATCTTAAAACTAGCATGCATGGCTAAACATGAATATGTAATGAAATTTCAGTAGCATGCAAAGGATTTTAAAGCATGTTTTCTCCATAAAACACTTAGTTAACACATATATAAAATGTATCTCATAGAGAGCTCTTGAATTCACAAGAATCAAGAGTTTCTCTTTGGAGATCACATGAGAACTGCACATGCAACCATGAAACTTCATCTCCCAAGTCACAAAACTCTTGGGAAGTATATAAAATAAATGTAGGTGGAAGATTTACTCTAGGGAAGATGAGAAATGGAATGAAAAATGGAAGGGAGTGGGGGAATGGGGGCTTCGGCCGAGAGCAAAACGGAGGGAGGGGAGGAGAGAAAAAATGAGGTGTGTTGGAGTGTGGAGTGAGTGAAAAATGACTTCTCCCACTTTGTTTTTGATTTTATTGGCAAAAAGAATGAGTGGAAATGAGAATGTACAAAAATGACCTCTAGGTAAAGTTAGGCCATTTTGCATGCAAGGTTAGTGTGGTAATTTGGTAATCAACAAATGAGTTAGTGGGGTTGGAAAGGTCTTCTTTGCCCTTTAAGAGAATAGAAGAGTGATTTGCATGCAAGGGCTTCCATGTAATTTGCTAATTATAACAAATAAAATTTTTAAAGATTTATTTTTATAAAATAAAATACAAGTGCAAAAATTATAAAATTTATACCCTAAAATAACTTGGATATTTAGAAATTTTATAAAATCACTTTTGAAATTTGTGAACAAGATAACTTTTAAAATAAAATTTCTCCAAGGTTTAGAATATTCCTTAGAAATCAAAAATAAGAGAAATAAATAAAATTTTGCTTTGAAAAATCATATACTACATAAAGCAAATTTATAATGCAGAAATTTTCATTCACACAAACGTACAATCATTTAATATATTTGCATTCGGCTCTAATATTATACCAAGTCCACAAATATTACACAAAATGCCGGTTGTAACATCCTCTCCCCTTTAAGGGATTCTATCCCCAGAATCTAAGAGAATAGATGAGGATACTGGGAACGCATATCAGACTCTAACTCCCAAGTTGATTCTTCGACTTTGGGGTTCCTCCAAAGTACTTTCACTAATTTTACCGACTTATTCCTAAGACTCTTTACTTGCCAGTCGAGTAATTTGACAGGTTGCTCCACAAATGACAGGTCTGCCTGAATTTCTACAGGTTCATATTCTATCACATGGTTGGCGTCAGGATTGTACTTCTTAGGCAACGACACATGAAACACATTTTGCACATGCTAATACTGAGGTGGTAAGGCGAACTCGTAGGCTACCTTCCCCACTTGACTCAAAATTTCAAAAGGACCTATATATCTAGGTGCTAACTTCCCTTTCTTGCCAAATCTAGACAACCCTTTTCTTGGTGACACCTTTAACAAAACGGCTTCGCCTACTTGGAATCTAGCATCCTTATGCGCTGGATCCACATGCTTCCTCTGTCTATCTTGAGTACCAAGCAACCTTTTCTGAATTAACTTGACTGTCACATGCAACTGTTGTACCAATTCCGAGCCTAGAATCCTTTCTTCTCCTACTTCATCCCAACTTTTCGGTGATCTACATTTTCGTCCGTACAAAGCTTCGTATGGTGGCATGCCAATACTGGAGTGATAGCTGTTGTTATAAGAGAATTCTACTAATGGCAAGTGGTCGTCCCAACTTCCTGCAAAATTGATTGCACAACTGTGCAACATGTCTTCGATTGTTTGAATTGTCCTTTCGCTCTGACCATCAGTCTGCGGGTGATACGCCGTACTCATGTTCAACTTCGTGCCAAGACTCTCTTGAAATTGCTTCCAGAATCTCGAGTTAAATCGGGGATCTCTGTCTGAAACTATCGATATGGGTACTCCATACCTTAGTACGATTTCACGCACATACAGATGAACCAATTTATCCAATGACGACTTCTCATTAATTGGAAGGAAATGCGCCGACTTTGTAAGGCGATCAACTATAAGCCATATAGCGTCATGTCCGGATTTTGTTCGCGGTAGTCCCACTATAAAGTCCATAGAAATATTTTCCCATTTTCATTCTGGAATCTTTAGGGGCTGAATTAATCCACTTGGTCGTTGATGTTCTGCCTTCACTTTCTGACAAGTATAACACTTTGCAACCCATTCTGCCACCTCTCGCTTCATATTTGGCCACCAAAAGTTCTGCTTTAAGTCTTGATACATCTTGGTGCTTCCCGGATGGATTGAAAATCTTGAATTGTGGGCTTCTTGCAGAATCTCATTCTTCAATTCAGGTACATGAGGAATCCAAATTCTTGAGGAAAACCTTAATATGCCTTGCTCATCCTTTTGAGTACCAATCTCTTCTCCAGGTAGCTGATTCTTCTCTTTCTCCATTACTTCTTCCTGACATTTCCTTATCTTTTCCACCAGTGTTGGCGGAAAATTCATTGCACGACAAACTTCTTCAACTATTCCACAATCACAAAGTTCCAATCCAAATTTCTTAATCTCTTCAGACAATTCTTTTGGTGTGGCTATCATATTCAATCTTTCCTTCCTACTCAAAGCATCGGATACAACGTTCGCCTTTCCAGGATGATAATTTATTGAGCAATCATAGTCCTTAATCAATTCTAACCATCTCCTTTGCCTCATATTGAGATCCTTCTGAGTGAAAATGTACTTTAAACTCTTGTGATCCGTGTAGATTTTACACTTTTCCCCGTAGAGGTAATGTCTCCAAATCTTAAGTGCAAAAACTATGGCGGCTAGTTCCAAGTCATGCGTCGGGTACTTCAATTCATGCGGTTTTAACTGTCTTGACGCATACACGATCACCTTATTGTGTTGCATTAGCACACATCCCAATCCTTTATGTGAAGCATCGCTGAAAATCACAAAGTTTCCTTGGTCGTCTGGTAGTACTAACACCGGAGCTGTTACCAATCTCTGTTTCAACTCTTGAAAGCTATCCTCACATTCTGCATTCCATTCGAACTTCTGATTCTTCCTAGTAAACTTAGTCAATGGCGTGGTGATTTTCGAAAAATGCTTGACAAACCTTCTATAATACCCTGCCAATCCTAGAAAACTTCGTACTTCCGTAGGTGTCTTTGGCATCTCCCAACTCATAATCGCCTCAATTTTTTCCGGATCTACTTTAACTCCTTCATCTCCAATGATGTGTCCCAAAAATTGAACTTCATTTAACCAAAACTCACATTTAGAAAACTTGGCATACAACTTCTCTTGTCAGAGTATCTCCAATGCTGTCCATAGATGCTGCTTATGTTCTTCTTCTGATTTTGAATAAATAAGGATGTCATCAATGAATACCACTATGAACTTGTCCAAATACTTTTTAAATACCTGATTCATCAGATCCATAAATGATGCCGGGGCATTAGTCAATCCAAAAGGCATTACTAAGAATTCATAATGTCCGTATCTGGTCCTGAATGCTGTCTTGGGGGTATCTTCTTCTTTGATCTTTAATTGATGGTATCCTGATCTCAAGTCAATCTTTGAAAAGCACTTTGCTCCCTTTAGCTGGTCAAATGGGTCATCTATTCTTGGTAGCGGGTAGCAGTTCTTAATCGTCACCTTATTCAACTCCCGATAATCTATACATAGCCACATACTTCCATCTTTCTTCTTTACAAACAGAACAGGTGCTCCCCATGGCGACGGACTTGGCCGTATCACTCATTTGTCCAACAATTCTTGTAGCTGACTCGCCAACTCTTTCATTTCTGCTGGTGCCATCCTATATGGGGCCTTTGAAACTGGTTCTGTGCCCGGAGCAAGGTTGATCTCGAACTCGATTTGTCGATCTGGCGGTAAGCCTGGTAGTTCATCTGGAAACACATCTGGGAACTCGTCAACTACGGGAATATCTTCTTTGCTGGGGTTGCCCTTTTCTGAATCCACTACATAAGCTAGGAATGACTCACAACCTTTTCTAAGTAACTTCTTAGCCTGAACGATTATAAGAAACAGTTGCTCTTGCCTCTATCCCTTAAATACTACCTTCTCTCCACTCTTTATCTTTAAATACACTTTCTTGGTCTTACAATTAATTTGGGCGTTATTCTTCCCTAACCAATCCATACCTAAAATTATATCGAACTCTCCCAACTTGAAGAGTATCCAGTCGGCTAAAAACTTATACCCCGAAATATCAATCTCACACTTCGAACAGAATTGATTCACAAGAATCTTCTCTTGGTTCGCAATTACCACATTTACTACCTCGTTCATAAGCATTTTATCACATTGAAGTTTATCAACAAAAGTTTCTGATATGAAGATCTCGTTGCTCCCGAATCAATCAATACTTTAGCTTTGATATTATTTAGTAAAAGTGTACCTGCTATCACCTCAGAATTCTGAACAACGTCCTTCATTTACAGATCGAATGTCCTTGCTGTTGCTTGCAGAGTTGTTGTAGGTGGTGGAGGTAATGCCAATACCTCGGCTGGCACGTTTGCACTGGTACTTGCCACATTCATCAGAGCTTTAACTGGCCCATTTGTCTTGCACTCCCTAGCTATGTGTCCAGTCTTTCCACACTTGTAACATGTAACTCCTGGTTTCGGCATCTTACACTCATTTTCCAAATGCCCCTTCTGGTTGCACCTATAGCATGTCATGATCAGCTTATTACACACTCCGGGGTGCCTTCTTCCACAATGCTTGCATTATGGTCTCTGGAATCTATTTTCTCCAACTTGCCCTTGACTTGTCTGGTTGTTCCCTTTCGATTCTTGTCTTTTGCTCAAATTTCCCTTCTTTTGAAAATTTCCGCCCTTATGGAATCCAATCCTCTTTACATTCCGATCTTGCGAATTTCCGGCTTCAGACTTTTCTCCATAAAATGGAACCTTTCTCTTCTTGTTATCCCTTTCCTTTCTTGACTACATCCCATTATTCTCAATCGGAGCAGCTTTCTGTACTACTCCCGCATAAGTTTCAAGCTCAAACATAGCCACTCTATCTCTGATCCAAGGCTCTAATCCTTGTTGAAATCTCTTCGCTTTTTCCTCCTCACTGCTGGTATACTTTGTCACAAACCTTGACAACTCTGTGAATTTCTTCTCATACTCCAGTATAGTCATGTTCCCTTGCTTCAATTCAAGAAATTTAAGCTCCATCTGATTCTGCATGTACTTAGGGTAATACTTTTCCAGAAATAACTTCTTAAATCTTTCCCAAGAAACTTGCTGAGTTGCTTCCATAGCTTTTACTGATTCCCACCAATAGATGACTTCGACCTTCAAGAAGAAAGTAGCATATGGTGTCTTCTGATCGTCCCCCAACTGCACCAACTCAAAAGCCCTTTCCATCTCTTTAATCCATGTGTTAGCTATTATTGGATCAGTGGTATCATGAAATGCAGGTGGATTCACATTCTGAAAAGCTTTAAAAGTAACAACTTGTCGAGGTGGTACTGGTGGATCAGGTGGTTGGTGTGGTTCACGGTTATCTTGGTTTTCAAATCGTTGTTGAAGAGTTATTTATTGTTGAGCTATAACGTTGGTTTGCTGTTGTAAAGTTTCTAGTAATCGAAGAATATTTGGATATGTGGTAAATATGGTTGTTGGGTTCTTCTTTTTGGGTGGCATGATCCTGAAATAAGAGTTATATCAAAACAGGTATGAATGATGAAATAATTTGAGGGTATCGCATGGCATTCTTATTTACATATGAGGTCAAGTTTCAAATTAAACAAATATGGTGATGCATATAAAGGCGTAAGATAACAGTTGAAAGCAAATGGAACGATAGTGCATAATAATTGAAATCTAAAGGTCTCAATACATCAAGATCAGGATAAGGTCTGATTCTAGGAATAACATGCTTATTTAAAGGAAACAACTGGGAATTCTATGAAGTCCGATAATACAACAACATGAAAGGTAGATAATGGAAAGAACTAAGGCTTCACTCCATCAGAACAGGGCTTGGTAGTCTTCTCCTCTCGAAGCATCTTCACAATGCTCTGGAGCTCATCCGCCACCATCTGGATGATATACTGGCTGGTGCGGTCTCGGTGCGATGGCATCTCCTCAAGCTTACTGTCGACGTACTGAACCAAAGTCTCAAGTCTCGCAGTCATCTGCTCCTTAGGCTTCCCTTTATAGTTTCGGCTGTCCGGATACACGTTCTTCAATCGGTCTATCAGTCGGTCGTACTTGCCCTGAAGCATGTTAAACTCGCGCCTTAATTCAGCATACACGGAGAAAACAATAGTGTCGTCCGACCCAGAGGATGACGAGGAGTGCGCCATTTGCTAACAAACCAATAAGAGGGGTATTAATAATAAATTTACTTAACCTACTCTCTCGCATATTATTTATAACCTATATTCTATAACCTAATTGGGCTGTCCAGGGACTCTAAACTGTAGCTCTGATACCAAAACCTGTCACACCCCCAACTTAACAAACACAATATATAACTATTTCAATATTTAAAAGAAAGTAAATATAACCGAATCCAAGATCTTACAGTTTAGGGTTTGGAACAGCCCAACACTACCATCATTACAACTGATTTTAATATCGAATCCTCACACAAAACTATCTCTTATTCTACCTGAGCTCGGACATACGCATCGGCGTCACAAGTCTTACGTGTTGTCTGCTTGAATCTAACCATAGCTGCTAGCTGTAATATCAGGGCTAAAGCAAGGAGTGAGCCAAATGCTCAACAAGTGCTAAACAGTACGATACGAAACATAAATCGAGATATATATTAAAGAATGACAATGCGAAGATATAACTAATAATAACAAGAGATGAAATTTTGGGTGATGGCATCATTTGCTTGAATCAAAACATTTTCAAAATCATAACTTAATCAAAATCATTTTATGATGCTACGGATTACAGCCGATTATCAGCCGTGAAGTAATCCCGAACCTCGCTGGGTTCTAAAACATTAATGGGATCCCTAGGAAACTTTGAAGCCTACAATATCAGTGTGGAAAGGACTTGCGTCTCAGTCCAAATCCACTATTCAAAGAAAGCATTTATCCCCCTTTGGGACTGAAAATCCACATTTTAATCATTTCAAAAACTGATGCCGATTGATAATAAAATATCTTAAACAGTAAACATTTTTATCAAGGGATTGAAGTTTGACTTGAAACACTGAAATTATGTTCACTAAATTTTAGGGCCAAAATCTACTAGACTTCACTCTTTCAGGGTAATTGGAAGGTTTCTATTTACAAGAATTTTGACAAGGAGATTTAGTAGGGTTTTTGGATAATAGGAAGGAGTAATGCCAAACTAGGCTTAAAGCATTGGTTTTAGACAAGGTATAGGTATTAGAACATCAAGAAGATAAGCATCACTGGTTACAAGTATACTAGAGGTGTTAAGGTATAAATAAAGTAATCATTAGCTTAAGGTATATCAGGATGTCAAACTTTAGGGTAAGGATAGGGTTATCAAACAATCATGAACAACTTTAAAGAATATCTGGATTTTAGGTATCAAGGTAAAGTTTTTATTGGGGTTCAAACATCAGGGTGAGATGTCAAGATTTTAGGAATCAATAGCATTGAATCAAGAGGATCAATCAAGTATTATAACAAACTTTTTTTTATCATGGCATTCCAATTACTTTGATGTACTAGCATGATACGACTTTTGATCTACTTGTAATATGTACTTGAGGGTTCATGGCATTTCTATATAATACGAAGATAGATTTGAGAATCAATTGGTTCAAGTACAACAAGATAACTCAGGATACTCGCTCCATATATATATAGGAACTAGTTATCACACATTTGCTGTGTAAACGAAAAAGCAGGTTGAATCACTTGCCTTGAGAAAGGCTGGACTGGTCTGGCAGGTAGGAGCAACTGGAAGCTTTACTCGACCTTTATGGAAAATTTAACCTCGTCTCGAGATCCTACATAAATAATAATAACCTCATTATAATATATTCTCACCAACTCAACCTATTTACAACCCGAAATTAAACACAAATGGCATTTAGGCCTATATGCATGCAATTTATAATCACCTTATAAATACAATAGTACACATAGCCACATATACTCACATATCATATTTTAATACCAAATAATATCACACCATAATGCAACACTAGGCTTGGATGATCTTGACCCACAACTTAAGTCACTTGATCGCTAAACTAGACAAAGTCTCCAAATTTGGCCTCCTAACTCGATGTGCCTTTACTAAACTATCCAAAACCTATTGACCCTCACTTGGGCCTTTTACTCTACTGACTTATACTATCTTTCAACCATAGTGGTCAACCTAGGTCTCACTCATAAGTGCTCTAAAACTATGTGATAAGTGAAAGTGCTCACTAAGGTAAATTTCAGAATGACATCTATGGTTTCTTGAGTGCATTAGACACTCTTAAACTACAATTTTACCTCCAAAACTTCTACACTAGACTCTTCTGACCATAAGGCATCTCCCAAACTCGATGTGGCTCAAGGGCCTAGCTTGGGCCTCCTTGGGCCTAAGCTTAAATTCCGTGGTTCCCCTGTTTTTCTGGGCAGAAAACGCCCTGACTTGAACTAACTTGTGATACATGGTTCTAACTCAAATCTTTTGAACTATGGCTGGAAAAACTCCTCTGACACTCCCTCTAACTAAGGCCCAACAGGACCTAAAGAGGGCCGACCCATGATATGGTCAAAACTTCCTATTTCTAAGTTGCAACAAAACTGTCTCCTGCTGGACAGATTTTATGATTCCACTCGTGCACCTAACCAAACGACTTACAAACCTCCAACAAACACCTAAAACCTTTTAAATACTCCTATTGCTAGTTTCTGGTGTCTTGGGCCTCAAAGTGCACAATAAATGCTCATTCAAAACTTCCCCATAAACTAGTGTATCAAATCTGGAAAAATGCAAACACTAACTAATCTCCTTCCACCTTGACTCCCGCTTAATAACCAAGCATCCAACCCTTACCAAAGCAAACCTAGTGCATTAATGTCCTAAAATAGTGCCTCAACAGAAGGTGAGATCATCCATGCCCAAGAACAACAACATGCAACTAAAAATATAACATGCAACTCATGGAAACACTTAACAAGATTTCGGCTAAAGCATAAAGTTTAAATGTTTGCAAATTCGACTTGTACCTATTACTCATCCTTAATATTCATGAAATATATCTTCTCTTAATTATTAATAAGAAATTTATCATGGAAACAATCTATTTTAAGCACACATATTTCGAATTTATAGATTTTTAGACATAATAACATGATTTCGAAATGAGTAGCATGCAAAACATGGTTGATCATTATTTTAATATCTTAAAACTAGCATGCATGGCTAAACATGAATATGTAATGAAATTTCAGTAGCATGCAAAGGATTTTAAAGCAAGTTTTCTCCATAAAACACTTAGTTAACACATATATAAAATGTATCTCATAGAGAGCTCTTGAATTCACAAGAATCAAGAGTTTCTCTTTGGAGATCACACAAGAACTGCACATGCAACCATGAAACTTCATCTCCCAAGTCACAAAACTCTTGGGAAGTATATAAAATAAATGTAGGTGGAAGATTTACTCTAGGGAAGATGAGAAATGGAATGAAAAATGGAAGGGAGTGGGGGAATGGGGGCTTCGGCCGAGAGCAAAACGGAGGGAGGGGAGGAGAGAAAAAATGAGGTGTGTTGGAGTGTGGAGTGAGTGAAAAATGACTTCTCCCACTTTGTTTTTGATTTTATTGGCAAAAAGAATGAGTGGAAATGAGAATGTACAAAAATGACCTCTAGGTAAAGTTATGCCATTTTGCATGTAAGGTTAGTGTGGTAATTTGGTAATCAACAAATGAGTTAGTGGGGTTGGAAAGGTCTTCTTTGCCCTTTAAGAGAATAGAAGAGTGATTTGCATACAAGGGCTTCCATGTAATTTGCTAATTATAACAAATAAAATTTTTAAAGATTTATTTTTATAAAATAAAATACAAGTTCAAAAATTATAAAATTAATACCATAAAATAACTTGGATTTTTAGAAATTTTATAAAATCACTTTTGAAATTTGTGAACAAGATAACTTTTAAAATAAAATTTCTCCAAGGTTTAGAATATTCCTTATAAATCAAAAATAAGAGAAATAAATAAACTTTTGCTTTGAAAAATCATATACTACATAAAGCAAATATATAATGCAGAAATTTTCATTCACACAAATGTACAATCATTTAATATATTTGCATTCGGCTCTAATATTATACCAAGTCCACAAATATTACACAAAATGTCGGTCGTAACAATTCTCGTTCGATTTAAGTATAAATCGTCGATTTTTATCATCGGAAATCGATTCGATTTCACCAACCAATCCACGATTTATTAATCGTATACTCTTAACTACAATTATTGTATTATAAGTATAGTATCTGATGAGTTTCATCAAGAATTGAAGATTAAAAATGCAATCAGCATTTGGGCTTAAATAAAAATTGGGCTTAAAACCAAATTGGGTTGGATTTAAAAAAATATATGGGCATGGTTAATTTTTAATTTTGGGCTGGATAATTAAGAGATAATTGTAAATATATCTGGATTATATTTATCCTTTTAAAAATTTTGATAATTTTTAAATATATAAATATTAAAGAGAGATAAATATATATATGTACTTAAATAACATATATTTATAGAATCAATTAGATCATATATTTAAGACCAAAATAGATATATATATATATATATATAATTAACTAGAAAATAATTATTAGTAAGTATAAGAAAGACTTCTAAATATTTATAAATCTCATGGAATAATAAATATTCACTCAAATAAGTTTATTTTCCCGGTTAATCTGGGCTATTTAAGTTATCTTAACCCGATCAATAAATTTCTTTATTGACAAATCTGAGTTTCAGATAAACTTAATAACTTGATCGGGAGAATATCCTTATCGTTGAGACTTCTTTATAATTCTCAACTGTTCTTTATATAAACCATTATTTCATAAATTCCAACATTCCTAAATCCAAGCGGAGTTTAGTGAATCTCTCGGAATTTAATGGTTTTGTGAATATGTCAGCAAGATTGATCTCTGTATCAATATGAGTCATTTTTATATCACCTTTATTGACATGATCACGTAAAAAATGACGTCTCACATCTATATGTTTATATCTAGAGTGTAATACGGGATTCTTGCTAAGATCAATAGCACTCGTATTATCACATAAGATTGAGATCACATCAAATTTTATATTATAGTCAGCTAGTGTTTGCTTCATCCACAGTATTTGAGCACAACACTTTGCAGCTGCTATATACTCAACCTCGGTTGTTGAGATGGATACGAAATTTTGTTTTTTCGAAAATCACGAGACTAAACATCCACCGAGAAACTGACAAGTACCACTAGTACTTTTTTTGTCGACTAAATGCCCGGTATAGTCCGAATCAGAAAAACATACTAAGTCAAATGGTATTCCTTTTGGATACCAAAGACCAACATCGGTGGTTCCTTTAAGATATCTCAATATCTTTTTTACCGCGGATAGATGAGATTCTTTAGGTGCTACTTGAAACCTAGCACACTTACAAACACTATATTGAATATCGGGACGACTTGCAGTTATATAGAGCAAGCTATCGATCATTCCTCGATATTTCTTTGTGTCTACAAGAATTCTTTTTGGATCTTCCGTTAATTTATCGGATGCAGACATGGGAGTAGAGATGGGTTTGGCATTATCCATTTCGAATTTTTTCAACATCTCTTTACAATACTTGGATTGAGAGATATGGATGCCTTCATCGGATTGCCTTATTTGCAATCCTAAAAAGAAGTTTAATTCTCCCATCATACTCATCTCAAATTCTTTACTCATGTTATCAGAGAATTCTTTACATAGTGCATCATTTGTTGACCCAAAGATGATATCATCTACGTATATTTGTACGAGCAATATATCATCTTTTTCTTGCCTCGTAAATAAGGTTGTATCGGTCGTTCCCATCTTAAATTTATTTTCTAGTAGGAATCTGCTCAACCTTTCGTACCATGCTCTTGGGGCTTATTTTAAGCCATATAGAGCTTTATATAGTTTATAGACATAATCGGGATGTGTTGTATCTTCAAACCCGTGAGGTTGTTTCACATATACTTCCTCTTCCAAAATCCCGTTCAAGAATGCAGATTTCACATCCATTTGATAGACTTTGAAATTTTTATGACAAACATAAGCCAATAGCATTCGAATTGATTCAATTCTTGCTACAGGTGCATATGTTTCATCAAAGTTTATACCTTCCATTTGGGTATATCCTTGTGCAACTAACCTTGCTTTATTTCGAACTACCGTTCCATTCTCGTCTAATTTATTTCGAAGTACCCATTTTGTGCCAATAATGGAAGTATCATGAGGCTTAGGGACAAGTTCCCATATCTTTACTACGAGTAAATTGGAGCAATTCATCTTGCATAGCAGAAATCCAATCCTCGTCTAATAAAGCCTTTTTTGCGGTCTTAGGTTCTATTTGAGATAGAAAACTAAGATGATTCACAACGTTTTGAACTTGTGACCGCGTTTGAACTCCCTTCCTTAAGTCTCCAAGTAGATTATCTAATGGATGACTTTTTATAGTGGGAATTGCTTGAGGAAGTTCATCTTCCTTTTCGTCCAATTCTAATGGATTTTTATGTATGGGAGTCCCGAGATCCATATTTTCGAATTGTTGAATAACCTTTTCAATATCATCTTGTTCAATATTTTCTTGATCAACAAGATCTTTATATTTCGCCGGTGGTTTACTTTCATCAAAAGCGACATTCATAGATTCTTCCACCACAAGCGATTTAAGAGTAAACACTCGATATGCTTTACTATTGTTCGAGTATCCAAGAAATATACCTTTGTTTGATTTAGGATCAAACTTAGTAAGGTACTCTTTTGAATTTAATATGAAGCACTTGCTTCCGAATACTCGAAACTAGCTTAGTTTCGGAGTTTTGCCAAAATATAACTCGTAAGGAGTCTTTTGTTGTATAGGTCGTAGCAAAACCTGATTAAGAATATGGCAAGCAGTTGACATAGCCTCGGCCTAAAAATATTTAGGTCGACGATATTCATTTAGCATTGTGCTAGCCATTTCTTGGAGTGTTCTATTTTTCCATTCAACTACTCCGTTGGATTGAGGAGTGTATGGAGCGGAAAAATTATGTATGATCCCATGTTTATCACAAAAGTTGGTGAAACTTGAATTCTCAAATTCTTTACCATGATCAGTCCTTATATAGACTATGGTTTTAATTTGTTGATTTTGAATCCTTTTACATAAGGATGAGAAGGACTCAAAAGCATCACTTTTGGCTTTGAGAAATTCAGTCCATGTGAATCGTGAATAATCATCCACAACTACCAATGTATATGAGCAACCTCCGAGACTTTGTATTGGAACCGGACCAATAAGATCCATATGTAGTAGCTCGAGAGGTCTCGAGGTAGATACCATAAACTTTACTTTGTGATAAGCTCGAATTTGTTTACCAACTTCGCAAGCTTCACAAGTATGATCTTTATGATAGTTTAGTTTTGGTATACCTCGGACATGGTCTTTAGTTGATATATTCTTAATCAACTTCATGTTGGCATGTCCTAATCTTCGATGCCAGAGCCATGGATCATCATTTATAGTGATTAGGCATATGTTTACTTGCTTGCTCATGTCATATGTATACATATTTTTATTTCTAGGGAAAGTGAGAACCAACTTTCCAAATTTATCTAATATAGAACAATGAGTAGTGTAAAAAATTACCTTGTAGTCATTGTCGCATAGTTGACTGATGGAGAGAAGATTGTACCTTAACCCGTTGACCAATTGAACGTCGAAAATTTTAACTTTCCTATTTCCGATATCTCCGATGCCGACAATGTTTCGTTTACTACTATCACCAAATGTTACGCTCCCCGCGGTAACCTTTTTAATGTTGTTCAAGTGTGACTTATTACCGGTCATATGTCTCGAACATCCACTATCAAGGTACCATATGTCTTGTTTTGCGGCAAGACAGACCTACATACATGATTAGTTAAATTTATAGGTACCCCTTTGCCTTGAGGGTCCTGGGGTTAGTACATCATATATAATATTTGATTTATGAAAGAATCTAGGCGTGGTATAATTATCATTAGGCATGTAAGTATTTCTAGATGCATAAGGCCTAGTTTGAGGTAGATAATACCTAGAGCTATCATGAAATCTTGATGGAGCATGATAAACATTATATCTATTATTAGCATGGTAATTAGCATAAGCATTTCTACTAAGAGGTTGTTGCCTTCTAAATACATTACCGTTTACATGATATTGTGTGTTTCTATTTTGAAACATAGTTGGTTGATGAAACCATTGTTGCCTTGGATTTTTATATTCCATATTTTTGTGAGGCACATGTTTACAATCTTTCTTGTATGATTCCTTGCGAATCCATACATGCTTCCCCTTAATTTCACCATTTTTGAATTTGCAATATTGTATGGTATGTCCCATTTTATTGCAATAAGAACATTTATAAGAGGGTGATTCGGGTGAAGTCTTTATTGGTGATACAAATCTCCGAGTATTTTCTTTAGGAGGAGAATTCTTATTATATCCCAAACCTTCATGATTATATGAGGTTTTTGTATGCACCATTTGATCCAACATCTTATTGCCTTTTGTAAATCATTGAATGACTTTTTCAATATTTTCATTTTCTTTCTTTAAGGCATCAATCTTGTTGTTAAGGATTCTTTCTTGATCCTTAACTTGAGCTATGAGTTTATAATTTTCTTCTTTTAACCTTAGAGCTTCATTTTTAAGCTCATTGGTTTCTAATAGCTCTTTTTCTTTATCAAGATTTTTTTTATAAGATGTTTCTATATCTTGAACATTTGATTCATTTAGAATCTTTAAGTTCAATAGATCAACGTGAAGTTTACAAATATTATCATTCAATTGTATCTTTTCACGTTCCATCTCTTCGTCTTTGAGAATTAATGATATATTCTCCTTTTCAAGATTGAGTATGTTTTCTTGAAGTTTATTTACCTCAATCTTGATGAGATGGTTTTGATCTTTTAGAGATGTAATCTCATCCTCATCTTGGACTTTTGAGTCCATCATCCGAGTATATTCTTTATTTTGAGTATGATGAATTTCCTCAATTTTCATCTTCTCAGACCATAAAAAATGAAACCTTTGTTCAACATCTTTATATTTATTCTTATAATTTACTACAAGTTCCATTAAATCATGCTTATTCATATCTACGAGAGATAAATTAGATTCATCCAATAAAGATTTAATTGAGACATAGTTAGATGTTACCTCTTGATTTGAAGAGGAGATTTCCGTTGAGGTGGTTTCATCTCCGAGAGCCATCAAGCATAGATTGACCACTTCTTCACTAGCTTCCGGAGCTTCTTCATCTTCACTTAGATCCCAACCATTTTCGGCCATGAGACTTCGTCCCTTTGAAAGTTTAGGACATTTTCTTTTATAATGACCGGGTTGTTTACACTCGAAACACACATCTTGTGTTTCCTCCGGATATGATTCTTTGGGTTTTGGAGGAGTGTAAACTGGATGGTTTGTAGAGGCATTGGCATTGCTATAAGTATTTATATTTTGATTGCCTTTGCCTTTATTGTAGCTCGTTGACGGATAATTACTCTTATAATTGGAAGAATAATTTTGAGAGTAATTTGGCCTTCCTTTTGAGTTAAAAACTCTTTGTTGATTATTTGATTTTAGGAAGCCCTTTCCGTATCTTTGAGCTTTGCTTTGAAGCACACGATGAAGTTGTCTCGTGAGTAGAGCAATTTCACTCTCATCGAGATTTTGGAGTTCCTCGTTTAACTCTTCGTCGTTTTCATCTTCATCAATTAATATGGCCTTTAGAGCCATATTTTTCTTTTTATCCTCCATCTTTGGAGCAACCTTTTCCGGAACATTATCTTCTTCGTAAGCACGAAGATTTCCGAATAAGTTATCAATCTTATACTCATTTAAGTTGTGCATCTCTTTTATAGTAGCGACTTTAACCTTCCAACTAGGAGGTAGAGATTTGAGCACTCTTCTATTCTTTTCATTTTGAGTATAATTCTTTCCAAGTTGAGATAACTCATCGATTATACGAGTAAATCTTGTTTCCATATCGATGATATTTTCTCCTTCTTGGAGTTTAAAGTTCTCATATTCTTGGATCAATGTATCCATCCGAGAATCTTTTATATCAGTGGTTCCTTCATAGGTTACCACTAATTTGTTCCATATTTCTTGTGCCGACTTGCAATTATTTACTCTTTTATATTATTTTTCTGCAAGTGCACTTGTGAGAACCATTTCCGCCTTTGCGGCTATATTCATTGTGGCTTCTTCCTCTAAGTTGTATTCACTAACCTTCTTTTCGACGATGGTGTCATCGATAGTTTTGGTAGGAATGCGAACACCGTCTTCGATAGCCATCCAAACTTTGACACCTTGAGATCTAGCATAAATGCGAAACCTTATTTTCCATGTTGTAAAGTTGGTGCCGTCAAATAGAGGAGGTCGTGATCTAGATAGACCTTCACCACATCCAACGGGATTAATATAAGCCATTCCGAATCACTTTTTGTTGTGCCTGTAAATCTGCAAATCACTTAACAAACACGTTAAAAAGCACTGCTCTAATACCAATTGTAAGGTCCCGTCTGAGGGCTATTTTAAGCTAGAAGGGGGGTTGAATAGCTTAATTACCAATTTAAAAATTATTGTGGCATTTTAAAAATATTTTATCCCTTTTTAAAACTTTACCGAGTGGTTATGCAGTTTATATGTGCGGAAGATAAAGTGCAAGGAAAGAAAATACCACACGGTGATTTTATCCTGATTCGCGATGGCGCAACCTCTAATAGATTCGCTCACCCCTACTCCAGTCCCCGAGCTCCTCTCCCGGACTCGGGATTTTCCCTTATAATAAACTCGCTCCTTTAATAGGCGGAGAAGCCTTTACACCCTTTACAAGTATTTATCTTGGTGCGTAACACAAGGGTCACCACCTCAAAATAAATGTATTACCTACACAACTTATCTTAGACAATAACTCCCCGCTATTTCTTCAAAGTTGTTCTAGAGCCTTTGTGTGGACTTGGCTTCCTTAGCTTTTGCCGGTCTTGGATCTTAGTGATCCGGTCTTGGGTCTTTCCTCTTCTTCACGGTGCGAAGACTACTAACTCCCCGTTAGTACGTCTAGGACTTGGGTCTTAGAACGAGAATCACCTCACGTCACTTCACCTCACTACAAAACTAACAAGACAATCCACGAAACAAAACAAGTAGGAAAAGATTTGTTTTGAACTAGTATGTTACTATACTAACCCACAAGTAGTATAATATCCAAATAAGAATATTAAAACTAAATAGTTATACTTGACTTAAAATACAACAAGATGGTCAAGTATATTTATAATTACTCCTTTATAGATTTAATAAAGTTGTGGAGTAATATGAGAAGTCCCTTTTTATATTAAGCACTTATGGCTTATGACTTCTTTTGTATTCTTCTTCTTTCAATTAAGTATTTATGGATCGAAGAATACTTTAATTACAACCTCGGAGTTGTAATTTTACCTTTAAGTATATTAACTTAAGGTTTTAAGGTATACTTGTATATTGACGATTACACGGTCAAAGTATACTCTTTTAACTTCAAGGACATTTATAAGATTTATGAGTCTTAGCCAAGATCCAATTAAATAAGTACAAGTAATTGGCTTAAGATTGTGATTTCGAAGTTTGGACGAGTAATTACGAGTATTTTATAGATATCGTTGTATAACCCCACGGAACACTAAAGATGTTAGAAGGGGCTTATACGATCTGACTCGTAATTGTTTATATACATGATATGTGAGCCAAGATCCAATTAAATAGCTTAAATTAATTGGCTAACTCATGGATTTGATTCGTCCTTAATTTTAACGGATGATTACGAAGTAGTTTATATGGAACAGCTATAATCCCCTGGAACACTAAACGTGATAGAAGGGATTACACTTTTACTTCGTAATATTTTATATGTATGTTATTAGTTAGACAAGATCCAGTTAAAGAGCGTTAAGTAATTTTCTAAATCGTACAATCCGTTTTAAGATTTGACAAATTACGAAGTGTTTATATGAGACAAGTAATAATCCCCCGGAACACTAGAGATGATAGAAGGGATTACACTTTTACTTCGTAATTATTTTATGAGCACGAATGAATGTTAGGCAAGATCCAATTAAAGTGCAAGAAATAATTGGCTAACTCATACTTGTGTCAAATATAATCTCCCCTTGGAGATAAAGTACTTTTCTTTTTAGATCTTCTCGTTGGAATGATTTTTTACGAAGATCAAGTACTTATTCGAATTCCGAGTTCGAATCTAAGTTCTCCCTGAGAACTTCCTTTATAAGAGATCTTGTATTAGAGCTTAAGATGAAGTAGAGAAGTTAAGTACAAAGCATAAATACAAAGAACTCAAATAAGAAGCTAAAACTAACCACTTTTGACAAACGGTCGGAAAAGTTCGCCGGAGGTTCGGCCGGATTTTGGCTATTGGCCGAACTTGGGCAGCCCTTTGGGTGGCCGGGAAGTGGTAGTGGATGAGCTCACTTGGCGGGATAAAGCTTGGTTGGGTGAAGCTAAGCATGGGTTTCAAAAACCTTGTATATATGTAAGTATATAGAAGAGAGAGAAGGTTTTTGAGAAGAAGTGTGTGTATATAATTTGAAAGAGATGAAGAGAGGCACTTCTTTAGCTTGAATAAAAAGGGTTGGGGTGGGAGTTTATTTATAGGAGAAGTTAGGTGGAATGAATGGTGAAGATTTGAGAAGGAATGAATGGTGGATGAAGTGTATCACATGGATTGATGACATGGCAAGTAGATTGTGTTTCTTTTAAAGTGGGAAGGAAGCACAAGCTAGTACTCATTCAAATCTCAGCTGATATATATATATTAAATATATATTTTCCTTTTCTTTTATTCATTCCTTAATTACTTTAATTAAGGATTAAGCACCATTAATTACGACCACCCCAAAAACTCTTAAATAAATACCATAAAAAATCTGATAATTACTTAAATAATATAAAATGATGTCCTACAAGTTGTGGTCAACTTTAGTCAATCGTAGCTAGGTCAAACTTGGTCAACTGTGAGACCAACTGCCTCGATTTTTGTGCCCGGACAAAAAATCTCTGAAAGCTACGAAATTTTTACCATACTTAGAAAATACCATTTAAATGATCCATACCAAATTTCAAGTCATTCTAGCATGTGGAAGTATTTTATCTAAAATTGGAACTGTTCTGTTATCCTTTCTTCCGAGTAAAAATACCATTGGTCTTGAATTAAAGGAGATGGATCTTTTGACCAAAGTTTTGACTTGTATAAATACTTAAAATATATTTCCTAATATATGTGATATATTTGGGTGATATGAAATGTGTTTGAGTATTTTTTGAATAATTTTCTCCGAGAAATGCTGATTTTACGAAACGGGAGAAAAATACTGTAAGTATATATAATTGAGTTGCAGAATTGGATACTAATATTCCAATCATGAATATTAATAATATTTGAATAAAAACTCTTTTTATTATATGTAGAGATATATTTTGGGGCGAAGAGTTTAAATATTTTTGATATAGCACGAGACTTCTAAAGAATATTTCTGATAAATTCTTTATTCGAGCTTGTTGCCCATATTCCTGTTGCAACATAGATCTAAGAAATATCATATCTTGATGTTTCTTCTTTTATCATATTGCCTTAGAGATATATTCCATAAAGATACAATTTTGATAGTTTGCAAGAATGGAATATCTCTTTTATCTGTTTAAAAGACATGATTTTGCTAGTTTGACTTTTTGACTTTGATTTGGATCAATTAAATTCATTTCCTAATGGAGAGGATCTATGTGTTATTAATTTTATGTTTAATCGTACAAATACCAAAATAAATAATATATCGAAGATATCGTTTCAACAGGTAATCCAGTTCAATACTCAATGACAAAGCGCATCAGCATTAGGTATAATTTCATAAGGGAACATGTGATGAAAGGTACAGTGGAATTATATTTTGTTCCAACAGATCAACAACTAGCAGATATCTTCACAAAACCACTATGTGAAGCTACTTTTACAAGACTGGTAAATGAACTTGGAATGGTTCCAGGTTTTTTCTCTAAATCTGCTTAGTTTTTGTTCTCATGCATCAGACTTTATGATCAGTGTTTACAGATTATCTTATCTTCATGTAATCTGTTCTTAAATTGAAATACATTAAATGCTGATTGTTATCTGATGTGGGTCTATATACTCTGATAGTGATTTGAATGTTCTGTGGCTATTCAATCCAATGAGGATAATTGTGCTAGATGCTGACCTAGTAGTCTTTAACATACTAGAAATCCCATATCTAAATTAGTTGTTTATGTGGAAATTCATTAACACAAGAAAATTGGTATTTTGAGCTTAGTCAAATTTACTTTGTGTATCTTATTACTAAGTCACAAACTAGATTCTTGCTTCTTATCTGTCAAATTCTGATGTTAGTAAATCTTAAGGATAACCTAAATGCTGATAAGCCTCACTTATCTGAAGAAAAGAAAAGAAAAGAAAATTAAAGTCAGGTACTCCTTTGAGATCTAGAGTAAATATGTGGAAGGGAAGACCCGAGTGCATTGCTGGTATTTAGGTATATATTAGAAAAGAAAATAATTTTTTCTTGGTGACTTTTCACATTCTCTGATTATTGGAGAAATACTCTGATAATAGCATAAATTCTGATAGCAGTTGTGACTCATTTACACTGAAAAGCCACTGTGAAAAAGAATTCTAAAAGATGTATAAAATGAGCACAAACAGTTGAGGTGGACTCATGCATAAATTTATCCTATAGTAGACTTCATTATTAATGACAGATTTTAAGCACTTTTCTTAGTTATGCCTTATTTCTAAGATGTACTGAAGTTTATCAGACATTAATCTTTATCTGATATTCTGCTAATGCACACACTCTCACTCCATATGAATAATGAAAATTACTGTGGTGATTAAGTTGTTTTTGAAAAACAGTTAAGTGTCATTTGCATAAATTCTGAGGACAAGTTTTGATGGAAGTTCTGATGATTAAACTCTGAAGAAACAAGTCAGTATTCGTATGAAGAATCACAGAAAAAGACATTCACTTTTTGAGTATAGAAGCCATGTTCTGATGACTGTTAAAATCTGATAATAGTCAAGTTCTAATATTAAATTCTGATGGAAACTCTGATGCTTACGTGGCATTATTTTTTACTTGACTTATTTATCGTAAATACTGTAAAGGTCATATTTAATCAGAATATAATTAGGTGAGATAAAAATAGTCATAATCATTTGGATTAGTGGTAAACGTGTTTGTCTTGAAAAACTGCATGTGCACAGTAATTATTACTTATTTCCCATGCCCACTAACTCATGCTTTAACTATTGACTGTTTACATATTGCCAGGTGTAAACTGTCTTCCATACTTCACGTGGGTTGTATAAATAAGAAAGTTAAAAGATTTTACAATCTTTTACCTACTTCTCTCATTCTCTTATCTCTCTTATTTTCTCTCACCCACTAATATTCTCTGAAGCTCTTTTTCATACAGGCATTTTATCAAACACCTTGCAAACACTCTTTTTCTCACTTGATTTTTAACAAAAATAGCACCAAAAGATTTGATTTTCAATGGAGCTAAGTTTGTTCCTAACAATTACTTAGCTATTCTGAGCAAGGATGAAGTCCCAACAGATCTTCATTTCATCTAGGATTTCCTTACTCACAGTGAGATAGGCTATGTTTTGACTCAACCTATAGCTATCTCAGGGACTCAAGTGCTGGAGTTCTGGAGGCCAGGTATGTATGATGATGGTGGAGAAAATGGGTCCCCTAGTCCGATTTTCACAACTGGGGAGGATGAACATGTGGTGACCGTGGCCACAGTTCGACAAGCACTCCACCTGCCAGAAAACTGCAATTATTCAACAGTTGAGGAGCCAGCTCTTCAACAAATGATGGCCAGTGTGGGGTATAAAAAGACATTGGCAAAGCTGGGCCAGTTGAAGTGACCCAACATAAGGAGGGAATGGAGTTTCTTCTTTGACTACATCACAATAACCTTTGTAAACAAGTGTTCAAATTTTGATGCCATTCATATCCTTATTCAACAAATTGGGTATGCTCTAATTACTCAATCTCATTTTGACTATGCTAGTACTGTACTAGGTTTTATTGGTGATAGAATGACAGAAGACAGAAACACAGTCTATTTTGCTAGATTCTGTCAGCTATTATACAGTTTTTGTTGCTCCAATGCACCACAACTTGCTAGTGAGTTGATCTCACCATTTAAGCTAGCTAAGAGAGCTTTCACTGACTTATTATCCACTGATAATAAGTAAACTATTTTGAGACCCCTCCAAATTCCAATTTCAGTCAAACAGTTTTTAGTAAACTCTGATCCAACCACATACACTTCCATATATATTAATGTCCAACAAACCCAACCTCCATCAGCACCTACCACCACTACACAAACACCTCAAACTTTTCAACCTCAACCCACTCAACCCACCATCAGGTCATATTTCAAACCAACACAATCATCTCACCTCAACCATCAGCACATAACATCAGACCTTCATCTTCCAGGCCAAAAAGGGCTCAATTTGTTCCTAAATCTCCAATAAAGAGAATAAGGATGCTTCTAAGGGATGAGTTTGATGATGAGGAGGAAGCATAGGTTAAAGCATCAAATACTGTGACTAATAAAGCTGAAAATTTAGTTTTTCACAAAGATTCATAAGTTTAAGGGTCAACCCATCAGGTAAATGCTGAAGCTCAAAGTTCTGATACTTTGAAGAGGAAGAAAACTGCTAGTTCTGATGCTGCTGAAGCAACTCCTTCTCTACCAAGGAGATTGAAGAAAATGAGGGCTAAGAGGCATTTGGCTAAGCCTCCATCAGAGAATACTGAAGAAACTATGGAAAGGGATCAGGAATCTCTGATCTCAAATCCAATTATGATTGAATCTCTACCACCTCCAGTTACAACCCAAGACACTGTTCCTGATACAGTGGTTACACCTCCATTCTCTCCTCTTCATGAAGATTTCACAGTTAAAGATTCAGGCTTAAGTCCTGAAATTGACATCAACAGGCTGCACACTCCTATAATTCTGTATTTGGAAGCTCTAATAGCAACTCAGACATCTCCAACTCATTCTCCACTTTTAAATGCTGATGCTGAGATACCATCTACTCCAATAACACCTATTCTGGAGATAAATTTTGATGCTCAGAATCCATATGAAGTCATTCCTGCATCTCCAGTTGCTTCACACACTCTAGTGTTGTCATAACATACTGAATCTTCTTCAAGTTCTGAAGACAGTGTTTCTGTTCATAGTCTAGCTCCTGTAGTTAGAAAGGAAGCATTGGTCAAGAAATTTGTTGAACATGATGCTCCTGTACCTTGGGATGAAACTCATAGAGGAGTAGAGTGGACCAAGAAGTGGAATGATTCTGATTTCATTCCAAGTTCTAAAGTTCTGATAGAGCACATTGTTAAAGCTGATGAGATTGTGTTAAATTCTGATATAAAGACGCAACTCAAGATCACTGCTCTATCTACCAAGAACCTTCAAGGTCTTCACTCCCAAACTCAAGCAAAGGTTGATAAACTACAAGAATCAGCTAATAAGCTAGATATGCAGATCAAGCTTGACAAGACAAGGATTATCAGACCTACACTTGAGAAAGTAGAAGCAATTGAGAAAGCTCAAGAGAAGCAACAAGCCCAAATCTCTGAGGTCCTGGCTAATCAAGCTTCTCAACAGGCTCAATTGAATGATATTCAATCTTCAGTGGAACTTCTTCTCTCACTCCTACTATCAGATGATGCCAAAAAGGGGGAGAAGATAGTTAAGTCCAAATGCTCTAATGATCAAATACTGAAGAAGAAAGATGATGAAGCTGATGACCAGGGAAACCCTAGCAAGGGTAGAGATCAAGTTTAAAGTAAAGGGCAGAGCAACAAGGTTTTTTCAAGGAAACTAATTACTGAAGCAAACAAATCTTCTACTCAAAAGAAGATAAGTTATGAAGCTGCTTAAACTCAAAATCTGATAACAAGTAATGATACTCAAATTCTGTTATCAAGTTCTGATGATATAGCTTGATGTTCTGATACAAGGTGGAAGTCAAGATTCTCAAAAGTTCATGCAAACTCTGAAGCTCAAGGGGAAGCAGACAACAGTCTACTACAAAGATCCCAAGATTCAGACACTTGATGAGGAAATTGCTAGAAGATTATTTTTGAAGCATAATCCAGGAATGGATTTAGAATATCTCAAGGAGGAAGAAGCTAGGTTTAAAGCTGAAAAGAAAAATCTAAAGCCAAAAGCTTATATTGCAAAGAAACCTCCAAGGCCTAAGGTAAAAGGTATTGTGATGAAGGAGAAGTCAAATACTGAGGCATTAAAGCCCAAGACTAGATCACAGATTGATATTGATCCAAAAGACAAAGGGAAGAGAAAACTTGATGAACCAACCAAGCCACTGGAGACGAAAATTCCTCAAATCCTGATAAAACCAGTGTGTAAAATGGTTCAAGTTACTGATGACACTCTTGCTGAAGATAAAGATGTTCAAACTCTTAAAAGATGGAAGATTTCTGAAGAATCAAAGACAACCGGAAACAACAAGTTCTGATAAAGTCATCAAGACATCAACATCTAACAGTGCTCAAGTTGATTTAGACAAAATGAAAGTAGCTGAAAAAAAGAAACTTCTGTGGAAAAATGTCAAACCATCAGATCCAAAGAAAAGCCAATTGTTATCTGTTTTCATGATTGTTGGATTGAAAGCCAGAGAAGCAAGAGACAGAGCAGGGATAGGTTCTGATGAAGCTAAGATAAAAATAGGAGTTGAAGTGCTTACTAGAGATCCATTTATGCTGACTGACAGACCTCTTGAAGATGTTACACAGAAACAACTTGATAAGGTTATCTCTGTTCAAGTGGTACTGGATGCTCATAACAAGCACAATGTCAAGGAAAATATGATTCTATTTCTTGAAAATGGAAGGACATATTAGATGTCAGAATCAGATGTGCTAAACAAATCACTGAAAGAACTTAAATTCTTTCATTACCTTTTAGAGGTAAAGTCTGATATTACCAGGAGATGGTCAAAGTTCATATTGAAGACCATCAAAGATAAAGCAAGAATTTCCGGTTCAAGAGTTACAGAATTCATTCCTAATATTGTTGAAGATGATGGAAGTGAGATTCCTATAAAGAAGAATTTTGATAAGCTTGAAGTGTTACTAAATGAGAAATGTATGTGCTATAATGAAGATTCTTCTTATCCTAGGGTAATAAGAATGAATGATGGTTTAAAAAGAAACCATATCTCTGATTTAAGGACTGCAATCTATAAGATTGGAAGTCAGAATGAAGAGATGAAGCAAGTCAAGACTACACCCTCTCAAGTCCTGAGGATTAAAGAAGAAAAGCTGATATCAAGCTTTGTCAAGAATCATTATGGATTCAGATTGACTCAGTGAGATTGGTAAAAGCTTCAAGGACTGTATGTTGTAGTTAGTTATCTAGTTAAACTCTTATTTGCATTTGTACTTAAATGTTTTTGACATCATCAAATCTATTAACTTGTATATTTTGCATAATTTACAAGTTGCGGGAGATTGTTCGATATATTTTAGATGTCATGTCTAATATGATTCATGTTTAGTTTTTAGATCTTAACAAACATGACATATCAGGATTTACTGGAATTAGGACTTATTGGAAATCAGAACTTAATATCAGAACTTAAGGTCATATCAGAAACTTAAGTGCGGGAAGACTTACAGATAAGGAAGGACGTTGATTTACAGTAGAAGATCGAGACTAAAATAAAAGAAGATATGCATGGAAATATTTAGAAGACTGGAAGACTTTTAGAAGATATCTGATTGATATATTTTAGGAAACAGAATTGTATTCCATATCAATTAGAAGATATCTTGTAAATGTGTACTATATAAACACAGACTTAGGGTTTACACTATATGTGTTATCATTATCGAGAAGATTATACATTGTAACCTAGTAGCTCTTAGTGATATTTGTTCATCACTGAGAGAGAACAACAGTTCTTATTGTAACAGAGTTTATTCAATATACTTGATCTTTGTTACATACTTGTGTTAAATCGATTTGATTGTATAAACACTGTATTCAACCCCCTTCTACAGTGTTGTGTGACCTAACATATTATTTGGGTAACAATGATGTATTACTAGATGCCACTCATTGTTTATAATTTTATTAGAAAATAAAATTATTGCAAACATAATAATAACCTAAAGGGTCACACGCAAAGAACGTTTAAATGGCACTAGTACAAAAAGGGTCTATAGCGTCGGTCAAAACATACTTTTAGCGTCGTTCAAGTGGCGTAGTATATGCAGGCGACACTAAAGGTATGGATCTATTGCATCGGTTATTTAGGCGACGCTTAAAATTGTTATAAGCGTCGGTTATCGAAAATGCCGACACTAAACGTATAGGCATAAGCGTCAGTTATCTAAAAAACCGACACTATTGGTATAGGCATAAGCGTTGGTTACCTAAAATGCCGACGCTTTAGGTATAGCCATAAGTGTCGGTTAACTAAACTGCCGACGCTGTAGATATATGAATAAGCGTCGGTTACCAAAAATGCCGATGCAATAAGTATAGACCTAGTGCGTCGGTTAACAAGAATGCCGACGCTTATAGTGTTTTTAAAAAAAATACTTTTATTTATTTTATTGATAACCTTAACTTGTTGTCTTATATACATAATGCACCTCCAGAAGACTTTGATGAGATATTATGTATAACAAACAACAACCACAAATAAACCATAACAAATAATAAATATATTCGATTTTTAAGGAAAATGTATCGATCAAGGTTTCATACATAATTATGCTAAATATCTTTCTGAATCAAAGATTTCTATATACATAAGTATGAACTTTTAACATTTTACTTGCATAGTTACTCAAATCACACAGGACCTGCAACCACTTCCCCTGTATCTTTGCCGCCGCTGGAATTACAGTTCAATCTTGATCAGATAAACAATACCTTCTATTTCTAGGCACAACCTGTCCAGAATGATCAAATCCCAGGATAAACTAGTGGACAATGTACATGCACAAATTGTTGTTGGTCCAAGGACCTGACTGGAGGGTACATAGGTGGGTTCAAATGAAATTGATACTTAGCACAGAGATGTCGTGGGTGGGTTAAGTCTCTGCTAGCCACCTGTAGATCACCAAAAAAAAGTCAAAAATTAGTAACACACACCATTAGTATAGATAACCACTAGTACAAGCAGAATTACTATAAGGAAACCATATCAGAAGCAATTCATCATACATATATTATTAACATATTACTGATGATGGTAATTATTTTCATATTTAGCTTCCTCTAAGATAAGGGAATATGTTACCTCGATCTGAGAGCACCAGAGTAGTATAGTCGTTCTTGATCGCATCATGTGCTTTTGAACAGATCCTATCTAATGTCTCTTCCAATCCGTTTCTGCCACGTTCCTTCAAATACGTAATATCTACAACTTTGCTGAGCCTCTGTAGTTCATTTTCTTAATAGCTTGCATTTCATCAATCGATAGAAGGGGGCCTTGGAGTGACATACATTGACATTGTTCTTCATTGGTCTCTATCAGATCCCCTTCTGGACCAACCATGCACTCCATAGATGTAATTATCTTCTCCCGGATAGGATCAATTGGAGGATTTGTAACCTGAGCAAACATTTGCTTGAAATATTCAAAAGTAAGTTTCTCTCTGTTTGACATCACAGCCAAGGGAACATCATTCCCCATCGAGCCAAGAGCTTCAACAGCATCTTTTGCCATTGGTAGCAATAGCATCTCTAATGATTCGACTGTGTAACTGAAAAACAAAAACAATTCGGGTTATCTTTCATATTCTGGAAGAGTTTAGCCAGCAGGTCAAGGAGATACATACCCAAAAGCCCTCAGGGGAGCCACTAAACCATGCATTCCCATGTATTCCATATTGTCATCATTGTTAGATGCCTAACAAGCACATAGGTGAAGCCACTTAAGTTTTTTAAAATGCGGAAGTTTATAAAGTCATAGATATAATAGAAGAACAAGAAAGGTGGAAATAATCAAGATGAAGAAGGCATATATATTTATAATGCTTACTTTCAAGACTCCGGTTATGGGTGGCCACACCTTATCAGATTTGTCAACGGATTCAACAATGTTCTTAAGAGTTATCTTTTTCCTTTCAAGCCACTTTCCATAAGGTCGTGCTAGTGAGTATTGCTGCTTTAAAGCTTCATCATCTACAACAACATGCTTTTTGAAATCCACAAAAAAGCATCATTCCGGGATTCAGTTTTCCTTTCCTGGATACATCTTCTGGTGGGATATCCACCACCCCAACTTCACTTGCCATTATAACTCGTCCGCTGTGAGTAACATAAAAGCGACTAGGGCGTAATCCATTTCGGTCGAAGGTAGCCCCAAGATAATGACCATCAATAACTGCAAGTGATTATTATAAGTCAGCAAAAACACTAAACATTGCAACATCATAATTATATGTTAAAATCAACATCATGTAAGCCTCTTACATGATATTAGTGCTGGACCATCCCACGGTTCCATGAGCGCTGAAAAATATTCATACAAAGCCTTTCGTTGAGGATCCATATTTTCGTCATTCTGCCATGCTTCAGGGATCATCATCATAATAGCTTCTGGGAGACTCCTGCCTGCTCGAACTAGAAGCTCAAGGACACCATCAAAAGATCCTGAAGATGCAGAAACAATGTCAATAATCTATATGAATAAAAAAAGCTTTCACCATATTCAATCAATATCCTGTTCCATTTGATATGCCCTTACATCTAGTTACTGTGTAACTATATATACATGTATCACTAGCACAGGGGACTTCATTTTTCAGATTTTGTTTATACTCTGCAAGACCAGAGCTTTGGATATTATAAAATATGTTTAGAAGTCTGTCTATTGCTTGATTCTATTTCCATAAATAAGGAATATTAAGAAGTAGACTTAAATTATTCTTACTGATCCTACCAAGATAACAGAAGTGAACATACAATAAGTAGTAGGAGAATACATATATAACTTTGTTTCAGAGTCTGTCTATTGCTTCTGTTATGTCTAACATTCCAACTACACATTCACATAGCTGATAGAGCAACTCCACTTGACAGTACTTTAGGTTTATGAGTATATTTACAAGAAGGGGTAGTGCTAAAAATAATTTGAAATGCAGAAGGGAAATTTGAAAATGTTGTACAGGATTTTTCGAATCCCCTACATGATGGTAGAATTGTATATAGATTAAGTAGTTAATATTATAGAGCATAGGAATACGTAAGTTCTGATTAGCAAAAGAAAAAAGTAATAAATACATAAATTTGTAAAGGAGATCTCAATGTGCTTTCTTTGAGCTTGTATTTATATGTACTTCAAGCAGATAGTACCGAGAACAACATAATTCTTTCTTGCAGAATATATGTACAAGATGAGGTTCTTTAGTTAATATATGTGATCATTGGAGAACTCCTTTATCTTATACTCACCTGTTCAGGCTTGTATATGATACATCAAACATGATTAAGGCTGGAATATTTTACTAGATGCCTAAAATCAGCATTGACACTCGTGATCTTTTAAGCTTTCTTCAGACCATCAAACTGTTGGGAATTTTCTTGATTCATAGCCTAATATCCTCACCCTCTACTCTGCAGGATTGTCCTAACATATTTTGTTTGTATTAGCAAAAAATACACAACTTATTGACCTTATTAGTTCATGGAAAATCCGTGTTTAGTATGTTCTCGCATCCACTCTATATATCATCACTTCATTATACTACAACAGTATAATAAAAAAAGCCGGAATTTCACAACACAAACAGCTCAATGACAGCAATAATTAAACTAGACGATAATCAACACACACTCAATTTCACATTAACATTCTACAAACACCCTCAAAATCAAATCTTTACCACAAAACACTTGAATGACAACAATTCAACTAATACCCACAAAAAAAAGCATCAAAGAAGCGAAATTACGAACCTTTTCTTCGCGCTTGCTAGTGTAAACCTCAGAAGCAGAGCAATCAGCAAAGATGAGGATATCGCGAGTCTGCCGAACTATATCGACCGGAGATTTAGGCTAAGACTTGAAAACGCCCTTCATTTTTGCCGCTGACGAGAGTGTCTACTCACCGCCGTGACTTAACTAGGGTTCCACCGGACAAACAGATTCATGTTCTCTCTCTTTCTACGATCTCTGTCTCTGTCTGTGGTGGCAGTATAGATACAGCGATTATGTATGCATTAGTAGGAATCTGACTTATAGATTCAAACCTAATTAGTGTTTGGATTCGCAAATGGTCAAGAACAGAGACGACGGATATAAAGATGTGGGTTTGAATTGAAAGAAATAGTGGGGTTCCCGAGAATAGCGTAAAATATAGAGTAAATTATTTATATTTGGATTCTTTCATATCACCATTATATATTTTTTAAAAAAATATAATCTTTTTCTTGTATATAATTTTTATATAAATGAATTTCGAATTGATCTAAAATATAAATAAATATACTCATAATATATTTTTATAATAAATTTTGCAAAAATGATTTTAGTTACATGTGATTACTCATCATTATGTTTAAATCAAAATTTTTAACTATGTTAATAATTATTATATTTTATTTATTTTTAATATCAAAAATTAAAAATATATTTTAAATTTTATTACATTTTTATAATAAATTTTCAAAAATGATTTTGGTTAGATGTGATCACTCATCATTATGCTTAAATCATAATTTTGAATTGTGTTAATAATTATCATATTTTTATTTATCTTTAATATCAAAATTTAAAAATATATATAGATATTTTATATAAAATAATTATATTGAAATAGAATATAAAGTATCCGATAACAAAATATTTATATAAATATAAAAAAAATTAGTTAAACAAAACAAATTTTTGAAAGAAGTTTAGATTACTCATCATATTTTACATCAAAATTTTGAATTATGTTAATAATTATTATATTTTTATTTTTTAATATAAAAATTTAAATATATATTTTTATATAAAATAACTTTATTAAAATAAAATATTAAGAATTTGATAACAAAATATTTATATAAAAAATAGTCAAAAGATAGTATAATATAAATAATTTTAGAAGAGAATTCCAAGATATTTATTTTGAAACAAATATTTCTATTTTAATAACTTAAAATTTTTATTTTGTTAATCGAAATAGGATCTCTTCTCGAAGAGTAGTATTTTTAATAACTTTTTCTTATATAGTATGGCAGATCATATTATTATTCACATGATAATATAATTAATGAAAATTCTCAATTATTTGAAAATCCAATCTTTCTATAAATTTTAAAATAATCATTTGTAAAAAAAATCGAATACTTTAATTACTCACAATATAATTAAAAAAATTGGTACAACTAAATACCAGTTAAAATTTGAATTTTAAAAATAATTAAAAATATTTAAAAATAATAAAATACAAAAAAAAATCACACTCACCAAACTTGACGCAATCACTTGTACAGACTGAGAAGTAAAAGGAGATCATCAGATGCCAGAAAAAATTATCCTTTTTAAAAAAATTTAAATACTTTTAGTGTCGGTTAAAGATAATGCGACGTTAAAGGGTCAGTTTAGGCGTCGGTTATTTAGGCATCGTTATTCATGATGACGCTTAGGATCATTTTAAGCATCAGTTGAGTAAAGACCGACGCTACAGGGCCTACTTTAGGCGTCGGCTAAGTAAAAACCGACGCTTTAGGATAAGTTTTAGGCATCGGGTGTTAATGACCGACGTTAAAGGTTGGTTTTAAGCGTCGCCTGACTAAAGACGACGCTAAAGAGTCAGTTTTAGGCGTCGGTTGTTTCATGACCGACGCAAAAGATCCAACACAAATGACATTAAGTGTCGGTTAAGCTAACAGCCGACACCTAAAGTATGTATAGGCCACGGTTCTGTATATAACTGACGCTAAAAGTGCGATGCTTAAAGATAATTCTGTACTAGTGTGGAGTGTTATTTAAATTATGTATTTAAATATTTTATTAATATTAATTTGAATTTAATTATCAAATTAATTAAGTGAGAGTTGATTAATTATATATATTAGAATTCAAATTTAATAATAATAATAAAATGAAATCATAATGGCTTTTTAGAAGCCCATTGGGTTTAGGGTTAAGCCTAATATCTCTCTCCCCTATATATACATTATGATATATATTTTTAGGGTTACTTGTCATATTTCATTTTTGAGAAAAACCCTAGAATCTCTACATTTTAGAGAGGCTAGATAGGAAGAGGCAATCTATTCGGCTAGTACCGGCTCCGGTGATCGGTGGACGATCGTACTTTCGTGTAAATATCTTTGGAGAGAAGTTCTTTGCAAGGAGGGATGTTGTGATTCATCAAGATTAGAACATCCATCAGTATCATACAGAAAGCTTTATTAAGGTACATGATCTTATCCTCCATAATTATCCAATCGTTATACATAGATCTTGAGGTAGTGATTCGATTTTTTATTTTATGTAGCTTTTTCATTGTGTTTTGTGCTCGAATCCCTAACACTTGCCTCCTCAATAGGTGGATCATTGGAAATTGAACTCCTAGCTTCAATTGGTAAAGCAATTTCAGCTAGGTTGTAAGGAGAGTTATTTCTGCATGAGAAACCTCCAATTGAATTGAAAGGATTTGAGTAGCTCCCACTCAAGAGTACTACCCTTAAACCTTTCAGTATGTGAAGACTGTTATTCACATGAAGGTGTATTTGTAACTTGCATAGGGTCTTCAGTAAAAACTGATGAAACCCTTGTGTTTGTGATGGTGTCATCAAGGTCTACCACAACATGTAGCCTCTCACAGTCTAAGTTTGGTGCCTGAATGGTGAGCACAATTTCTTGAACTGTGTCACTTGATTTTGGAAAGGCTTGAGAAGAAGATTCAACCCCTCATTAAAAGATGAAGAAATTTGATAAATGAGGTGAGTGAGCTCAGGCATGAGTGTTGGCAACTCCTCGTGAATGGATGAGAGAGTTTTAATTGATGTGTTCTCAGTGTGTGTGTCAACCATATGACTTCTTTCATCCTCTTGAGAGTGCTCAAAAGGGGGTGCGGAGTCTTTACAAGGTGCACTAAGGAGTTGCTTAGTTCAATAGTAAGACCTTGTTGAGAAGTTTCCACTAGAGTCTGTTTTTCTCCATGTGTTATAACTGCATCTTTTTGAGAAGATGGAGAGGTGGTCAACTCAACCTTCTTTTGCTTCTTTGGCTTTCTAACCAAGGGTGACACAATTTGTGTTTGGTCCTCACCACTCTCACTAACAACCACCAAAGGTGTTTCCTTTCTCTTCTTTATACTAACCCCACCTTGTTAAGAGGATAAAGTAGTTTGTTTCCTAGCAGCTAGTGGCTTTGAAGAAAAGGTCTCAGCTGTGGAAGGCCCATGTGTGCTATCCTGTTTGGGTTATCATACAGGTGTAGAGGCCATAGCTGAACTAGATATTGAACTTGTTTGCATATCAGGCATATAATAAGGGTAAGTTCTAAATTTCTCTAACATGAAGTCAGTGACATTTAGAGTTACCTTTTCCTGATTCTTTGTAATTAGTGAAATAAATAGGATTTTGGACACTTGTTTACAATTACCTATTTGATTTCTATCTATACCATTTAGCATATGAATGTCAGCTACTTTATGATTTAAAGTGGACATTATGAATCTAGGAAAGATAATTATCTTACCTCTACTTACCAAAGGCATGGTTAGCCTGTGCTTAGTTTTTCCAGGATCAAGCTTCCAACATTGATGTGTTTGTTGTAGGCCATTGAGTAGACTAGCTTTTGAACCACACTGGAGATGTTGTCATAACCAGTCTTTCTGCATGTGACGGCCCTCACTATTCAGTCAAAGACAAAGGACCACTCACTTCTTTGATTTTTCTTCTTGAGCCTAGCCATATCTATTTTCTCACTATAGTTGATGAAGTCCATGAATTAAGCCAACTCTTGAGTAGTAGGAGCTTCAACCAGATTGTCTGTAGGGATGCGTAATGCTTTGATGATGTCATCTACATTAAACTCAATAGTTACACCTTGAATTGTGCAATTAACTACAATAGAGACAGCTTGATTGTCATGAACTATAGTGTTGATAACTGCAGTGTTCCAAAACTCGTTCAATACAACCAAATACAACATTGGATTTGTAGTCAAGGCCCCTGAGAGATAGGAACCAGAAATAAACTTGACAAAACACTTGAAATTGTCAGGTGCTTGGTTTTCATCAACAAATGCCAAGTAGTTGATTCCTTCCTTGGGGATGAAAGATCTAACATTGTTAGAAGCCATGGAGGAGTTTGAGTTTGAATGGGTAAGTGTTTTGAGAAAGAAAAAGCTTGAAACGGTGGAGAATTGTGAAAAATTTGCAGAAACTAGGTCAAATGAAATCTCGAAAGCGTAAAGAGGGGTTATGTCGACATGTCTAAGTATTTATAGGATAGAGATGTGACTTGTTGACAAGTGAATAATGGACGGTTGGTATTAACTTGCAGAGAAGTCACATGAACTACAGAGAACTCATGTCGAGATGTCACTTTCTTGACTCATATCGAGAACTAGATAGTAACTTATCAAGATGTTGTATAAATACCCAGTTTGTCTTTATTGGACTAAATTATTTTAATTTATATTGAATAAATTAACATAAAATAATAATTGATTTTATATCAAAAGTATCTTACTTAAATAATTTATTAAATTAAATTATTCCAGTTCTGAGTTATCGAGAAGTCTAAAATTTGAACTTGTAGTGAAGTCCATATCGATAAGTATATCGAGCTCTCTATAATAATTATCGAGAAGTCACAAAGAGGCTTATCGAGAATTCTACGAGAAGTCATGGAAAAGACTTGTCGAGAACACTGTCGAGAAGTCTCAAAATAACTTGTCGAGAAGTCATTTAGACTTATCGAGAACTCAATTCTCTATATGCTTTTGTTCTTTGTCAACTCTGTCTTATATTAATTTCACATATTGAAAATGTTAATATTTAGACAACTTTCCTTGGAATTAGAAAAATTCCAAGTTAAATTTTATTTTTGAAAAATAAATATATAGAGTGTTCTGAAATATTTACAAATCATATTCCGCTTACTCCTAATGACATCAAATTAATTTTGATTTTATCATGAATTAATCTGTTGTAACACATTAGCTGAGTTCTTGCCTTTAGGATGAAGAATTTAACATTCTAATTTCATCTACAAGTCCAATGAAAGTTGCTTCATCCAAAGGTTTACTGAAAATATCTGCTAATTGTTTTTATGTTGGAACAACAATAAGCTCAATAGTACCATTTGTAGCATGTTCTTTAATAAAACGGTACCTTACATAAATGTGCATAATTCTAGAATGATTAACTGGATTAACCACAATGGATATTGCACTAAAATTGTCACACATGATTGGAATCTTTTTTAACATTAGGCCATAGTCCATCAGTTGGTTTCTAGTCCAAAGTACTTGAATACAACAACTTCCAGCAGATATGTATTCAGCTTCAGCTGTGGAAGTTGATATAGATTGTTGTTTCTTACTATACCATGATATAAGCCTTTGACCAACAAATTGACAGCTTTCACTTGTACTTTTTTGTCTACCCTGCATCCAGCAAAATCTGCATTTATGTATCCTATAGCTTCAAAACCAGTTCCCTTAGAATACTATAATCCCAAGTTTGTTGTTACCTTCAAATAACTGAAAATCCTCTCGACAGCCATTAAGTGTGATTCATTAGGATTTTCATAAAATCTAGCACACAGACATGTTACAAATATGATGTCTGGTCTACTTGCGGTTAAGTACAGCAAAGATCCAATCATTCCTCTGTAACTTGATATGCCTACACTTTTTCCTTTCTTATCTTCATCCAACTTGGTAGTTGTAGATATAGGAGTTGATGCAGGTGAGCAGTCTACCATTCCAAATTTCTTCAACGGATCTTTGACATACTTGGTTTGACTGATAAAGATTCTATCACTTCTTTGGCTAACTTGAAGGACAACGAAGTAACTTAGTTCTCCCATCATGCTCATCTCATATTCACTATGCATGAGTCTTGAGAATCTTTGGCATAAATTTTCATTTGTAGAACCAAAAATGATATCATCCACATAAATTTGCACTAGGATAATGTTATTACCATGTTGCTTGTAGAATAGACTCTTGTCAATTGTCCCTCTAGTGAATCCATGTTTAAGTAAAAATTCTGACAATGTGTCATACCATGCTCTAGGTGCTTGCTTCAATCCATAGAGAGCCTTTAACAGTTTATAAACAAAGTTTAGAAATTCTGGATCTTCAAATCCAGGTGTTTGTTGCACATAGACTTCTTCTTCCAATTCACAATTAAAGAATGCACTTTTCACATCCATTTGATACACCTTGAAATTTGAATGTGCAGCAAATGCAAGAAAGATTCTTATTGCTTCAAGTCTTGTAACTGGAGTAAAATTTTCATCATAGTCAATTCCTTCTTCTTGTGAGTAGCCTTTGGCAACCAGTCTTGCTTTTTTCCTTGTCACAATTCCATTTTCATCCATTTTGTTCCCATACACCCATTTAGTTCCAATGATACTTCTGTTCTTTGGTGCATGAATCAATTCCAAAACTTTATTTCTTTCAAATTGATTTAGGTCTTCTTACATAGTAGTTATCTAGTCAGAATTATGTAGAGCTTCCTCAGTTTTCTTAACCTCAATTTTAGATAGAAAGTATGCATGCAAGCATTCATTTACAGTGGCACTCATAGTCCTCACTCCAGTATTGGGATCACCAATTATAACATCTCCCGTGTGACTCCTATCCCATTTTCAGGTGTGATCTTATTGACTAGAATTGTGTTCATTTTCTTCATTATTGGCATGACTTGCAGAATTATCATTCATTCCCCCCTGAGTTTGTGCCACCAAATTTAGGTATACTTCTATCTTGCGATGAATTTTAATTTTCACAGTTCACTGGTTCACTTGATTCTCCTTCCATTCTTTTATTTGTGTTGACCACAGCTTCATCTTCAGAATCACTGTCAATATTGAGATTTTAAAACTTCAAGGCTTCAGCTTCATTTTCATCAAGGCACTCCAATCCTAGACACTTGTCATCATCAAAGGTCACATTTGTGCTCTCCATTAATTTTTTTATGCTCTTACACGTAGACTCTATATGCAGTCCTTTCAAATGAATATCATAGGAAAATAGCTTCAAATACATTAGAGTTAAATTTTCCAACATATTCAGAGTTGTCTTTGAGCACAAAGCATTTGCTTCCAAACACATGCAGATGTTTTACATTAGGCTTTCTTTTAACAAAAAATTGAGTAGGGTGACTTGCCAATGTTTTAGTTGATTAGATATATATTTTAAGTGTAGCATGTAGTGTTAACAACTTCTTCCCAAAAACTGGTTGGCAAATTAGCATTTTGCAGTATTGTTCAACAACACCATTCCGTTGAGGTGCTTGTAGCTGAGAACTCTTGAACAATGCCCTTGTCTTTTCAGAATTCACTTAAATTGCATTTCTGAATTATGTACCATTATCACTCCTAAATCTTTTTCCATAATTTTGATCTTCAGCCTGCTTCTCAATTTTCTTTATATGTTCAATGATGATGTGTGGAGTTTAATCCTTTGAATGCATAAATTCTGCCCAAGTGTATCTTGAGTAGTTATCCACCATCCTCAATGCATATTTCTTTCTGGATATAGACATGACATTAACTGGTCCAAATAGGTCCATGTGAATAAGCTGTAATGGAGCACTTATTGAATTCACAGTTTTACTCTTGTGACTGGACCTCTTCATTTTCCATTTTTGACAGGCTTCACAAACTTCATCTTGAGCAAATTCTTGAGTTGGCATATCTCTCAATAATTCCTTCTTCACCAAGGTGTTGATTGCTTTGTAATTCTAGTGAGAGAGTTTCGTGTGCTAGAGTTTGCTTTGCTCATTGGATGCTTTGGTGTAGAATCAACATATTCCATCCTTGTTTGCTGAATTTAAATCTGTACCAAAAAAGGCTTCCTTTCCTTACTCCTTTCAGAGCAACTTCACAAGTTTTCTTGCTAGTGATTGAACAATCTTCTTTATCAAATATTACTTTAAAACCTTTATCTGTAAAGTGGCTGACACTGAGAATATTCACTTCAAGACCAGCAACTAGTGTTACATCATCAGTGATAACATTACCAGAAATCAACTTTTCATATCCCATTGTGAATCATTTGTTGTTGTCTCCAAAAGTCACCAATGGGCCAGCCATCTCCTCAAACTATGATAGTAGGGATTTATCACCTTTCATATGCCCGAAACATCCATTGTCAATTATTCATATGACTTTATTCTTCTTTCCCTGCACACAGTGAGTTTTAAGTGTGTTAGCTACCCAAGCAGTGTTGGGCACTTTCTTCTTCTTTTTTTTTTACAGAATTTGCAGAAGTAGAACTTGAGCATTCAAATGTAACAACATTTTTAGTTTGGTTAGCATTTTCATTTTTAATCACAGATCTAAAGTTCACTACTTTAAGATCTTTCTTCAACTTATGGAAACTGGTCATAACTTTCATGTTGCAAGGAATGCAGTCAAACTTATCACAGAAAGAATAGGGATATTCAGCTTGTGCCTCATTGTACTTGCATGCTCCATATTTTGGCTCATTAAAAGAATTTTTACAAAGGTGAGTTAGATGATTTGTTGAGCCACATTTCTGACATTGCTTTGTTGGAGTATCTGCAACATATGCATAGTTATTGCTTTTGTTTACACCTATTTTTCCATTTCTGTTCTTCTTCTTATTTCCAGTGTTTTCAGTCTTGATCTCCTTTCTTGGTGTCTTAGCAGTTTAGATTACTACAAGATTTTTCTCATACTCAGTGATATGATTGGATTCTGCATTTTTTTTCTCTTTATCTTCATCCACAATTTCTTGTTTGAAGACCAACTCCACTTCACTGAAATTCACTTCACAAGCTTTAAACAAAGGTGCATTTACATTCTTCAGCATCACATGAACATCTTGGTTCACACTGTCCTTCCCTTCATCGGCTTTATTTTCTTCTGAGAATTTATTGTAACACCCCCAAATCCGGGGTCGGGGATCCGGGTTGTCACGAGTTCCATTTCCCTTAATAACACCCAATCTTAATACACAATCAACTACTCTGTACTGTGACCCCACAATAAACACACACACCACAATTTATAGTCTCAGAGATGAATATCCAAAAATAATCACAAGTTATTTTATTCCATAATTATATGTCAATACATCTTAAAAAGGTTTCTGAATAAATTTACATTTCTTTGCCATTATTACAATTTATAATTATACATAAGTCTGGTACATCATAAGTTGAAAGCCTATCCTATTGGTAGTTCCTACCTCAGCTACAGCGACATCAACGCCTATAGGAAACTGCGGAACATTTCCTAATCGCTTGCGAATCGGGAGCTTGGTCATGTTCATCTTTTCTATCTGTTGTTGTGTGATGAAAGAAGAAATCAAGGGTGAGCAGCAAGCCCACCAAAATAATATGTATAATGATTAAGAATATATGAGCCTTCTCATAGTACTCATGAAAGTCTTGGTCAAAAGAAATGAACCAAGTTTGATATCTTAATGCGATGAAGTCGCAAAATATTCAGTATATATACATATATACTTTTCAAAATCTTGGAAGTCCTCTTCCATACATAATATACACAGAGTTCCAGTTTATAATTGTATAAAACTATCGTTGCAAGGTGATCTCATATATCTAACCTTGACTCAACATTTTTCTAAAAATCTTTGACATGCATAAGATAATCATTTACTAGATATAAGTTTTTTAAAAGATGAAGTTACAAGATACTCCAATATACTTATATCTTTTCCAAATACTACTTGAACTACCACCGTTCAAGTTATAATTAGTTCAACAGTTCATCACATAGATGAGACTACAAGATAATACTTGAATAGATTCAATCTTTAAAATATCATCAAAATAAAATGAAGTTATGAGATACTTCATTTGATGCAACATCATTTTGAAAACTTGACCCTGCCAACACTCAACAATCGCCCAACCGTAGCCTTTCTATCGAAGTGCTCTGGGTAGTGTTGCAGAAATATCCAATTAGATGATGAACTCATTACGGGAGTTTGCCGCGCCAGGAAGACCACTTACGATGATCAGTCGTAGTAGTACAACCCCACCATTTTCTACATGTAGAGGAGAACCTGTCGGATTTACTTGTCAACCGAACACTGAACTCCTAAGGAATGGACCGCCTTAGCGGAACTTCCAGGCCATTTGGGCCAATATAATAATAAGGTTGGGCCGGCGCTACTCGGCCACTTACGCCACTCCTAGTTCAGATGAAATCCATGACTCTGAAATGTAAAGCTCGTCCCCACTTTCCCCAAGTAGAAACTTGTTGATATGGCTCCACCAAGAAGTCGTATCTAGTTGGAAAGGAAAACTCACCGATATTTCCCAGGCGATGCCTGTTAATGGATTAACTTGTTCCAAGAATTTTACTTCCCGAATATTGGGTAAGTAATCAAAAACTCTTTTATCAAGACAGCAACCTTGTTGTGAATATAAAACACACCACCGAGCCGGATCCCTCTGGTTTTGAGCGAGTATTTAAATCCCCTTTTTAAAAGGAAGATCTTAAATATTAAAATGAGTTTTGGGATCCGCTCTAACTTTTGAAAATCATTTTAAAGACTTGAAAACACTTTAAAGAGTATTTGGAATGATGCTGATTTAATGAAGTAAATCAGTCTCAATATAAAAGAAATAACTGAATATTATTATTTAAATAATATTTCCATAAAGAATAATCTTTATAAAAATAATTGAAGTAGAAGTTTTAAAACTCTTACTTGAATGAAAATTAAATAATTAAAGATATACTTATACAAAAGTAATATCTTATTTGAATAAAAAGTAAGTTTGATTTTCGACACATTATTCTTTAATAAAATAAAGAGTATTATTAAGTAATAAGCGGAGTCATAATACCTCGAATGAATATTATAAATAATATTCATTAAATAAAATAAAGGAGTCATACATCCTCAAATGAATATTCAAATAATATTCAATTAATAATATTAAAGGAGTCATAAGTCCTCGGATAAATATTCGAAATAATATTCAATAAATAATATAAAGTTATCGAATAACCCTTATTCGATTAATAGTTTTGAAATTATAACCATATATATATAAATATATATATATATATATATACAAAATCTACTCGGGATCCTCGACTCCCGGTTTTAGAAAATGTTTTCACCTTTGGTCCCTATACTAAGGGTATATGCAACTTACCGCTATTCTCTAGCATAGGTATTATGCAACTATAAGCATTTGAACCAACAGATATATAAATCAAGGATACAAAACAGGCATGCATATAAATATCATAACACATGCTCCAATATATCGCAAGACTTTGCTAATAATAATCATGCATTTATCACAAGATAATGCATATACATATGTATACATCACAACAACAGTATAACGGATAGAAAACTTGTCTGAGCGACTGGGGGTGATAAAAGGCTCGGGACGAGTCTGGTAACCTTCCTTGAAGTGGTGTGAGTAGCTAGGAAGCCTTAAGAAGCCTTGAGATGACTTAGGGATGCTTGGATCAATTTAGGAAGCCTTGAACTTGAATTTTGAAAATTGTTTTCTTTGAAAATGGCAAAAGCCGAGAGCAAAGGGAGGATGAAGGAGAATTTTATGTTTTTGTTTTGATGAAAATCAATATTTGCTTGGTTGGTTGAATTAGTTTTGTTTTGTTTTAGGTCAATTACCCATTTACCCTTGATTTTGTGTGGTTAATATTCCACCACATTTCCTTCCCTCTTATGTCATGCTTGCATCACTTTGTGATGTCATCACCCCTCCTTTGTCCTCTTTCTATTGGTTGGATGACACCATCCTCTCTTATCCCTTTGATTAACTTCCTAATTGTTTGCCTAATGACCGCTGATCTGTTATACGGTTCGCTTAACTTTCGTTTTCGTTTATCATTTGAGGGATCATACCCGGGATCTTATTACTTAGGTTCCCTTAACGTTTCTCAATATATTATATTCCTTTTATGATCCTCTCTTATAATCCTTTAATTTAAATCCTTTTTATCCTGTTACCTTTTACTCAATTCTTTCCGTATCTAGTGGATTTCCGGGAAAAACCAAAGTGTTCGGAATTGGATTCTGACGATCTTTACATACACTTATATACCATATAGAGTACTAATAAAATCTCAGAATATCCATAACAGAACCCCTACATAGTGTGGCATGAAAAGTTTTCTCATTCAGCTAAAACACTATTCATAAGGGTTACAAAAAGTTCAAAATTTTGGGGTTATTACAGTCTCCCCTCCTTAAAAGGATTCCGTCCCGGAATCAGATAGAAAATTAATAGGGAGACTCTCTTAGCATTGCACTTTCTAACTCTCGAGTAAATTTTCCCACATTGTGGTCCTACCACCAAACTCTAACTAGTTTAATAACCCTTCTCCTAAGCACTTGTTCATTTTCACTCTATAACCCTTCCTAGTTGCTCCATATAGGTTACGTCGGGTTGCATGTCTATGCGCTCATATGCCCCTATTTATCTGGCATCCGAATTACACTTTCTTAACATTGATACATGAAACACGTTATGAACTTGCTACAGGTTCGGGGGTAGGGCTAGCTCGTATGCTATCTTCCCAATATGTTTTAGTATATCCAAGGGTCCGACACATTGTGGACTTAGCTTTCCTTTCTTTCTGAATCTCATCAATCCTTTCCGAGGGAATACCTATAACAGCACTAAGTCCCCTACTTCCTATTCCTTGTCCTTTCATGTCAAATCAACATATGTATCATGTCCATCTTGGGCTACTACCAGCCGTCCTCTGATTAGATCTATCATATCCTTGGTCCTTTGGACCACTGCTGGTCCGAGCATTTTACGCTCTACAACTTCATCCTAACATAAGGGAGATCGACATTGTCTTCCCTCAAGGATCCCATAAGGCGATATCTCAATACTGACATATGATCTATCGTCGTAAGAAAACTCAATCCGTGATAACTGATCATTCCAAATTATTTCAAGTCTATTGCACAGACTCTCATTATAGCGTTTAGCATTAGAGCTTTTGCTTCTCAATACCCATTCTTTTCCAGTTCGTAATCGCTACAACCTTCCGTTTCTAATATTATACTAGTTATACTTTTGCTCGTTAGCGTTCTATAACCTTTTAATAACCACGTCAACCTTAGTATCACGAATGTGTTTCCATTCCGAATACTACCACAACTTTATTACTCCTTTTTCAGCTGTTTCTATTTCCCAAAGTTTGATCAATCATATAGAAGTAAAGGAATTTGTTGAGAGATCACTATGATCATGAACACTTGTTATATCGCATAGTTAGTACAGAAGGTGGCCAGCCTTTAGTACTTGACAAGCAATTAAACAATAGATGGTATCCTACTAGGCTTCTATCACACAGATAGATAGTCATTCAGCAATACCTCCCCTTCTGGAAGGGTTGTTCTTCTCAGCTTACATGAAATGAAAAGAAGAGAAAAGAACGAACTGAAGAGAATTGTATATTCGTAAAAAAAAAATTTATTGCCATAAAATATCTGGCTCGGAATCTACCTCTGAACTATAGAGGTTTGTCATAGGAGAACAAAACATATATGTATTTATATCAACATCAAGTATTATAGCATCGTATTTCACATGCCTAAATATTTTTGCTATTCCGTCCATCATTCTATGGACCCATGCTCTTCCTCGAGCTTATACACAATCACCTTTGAAACTCCTTCGATATCGAAAATCGAACCTGGGATCTCATTCTAGACATCATCGTTACTTGAATTCTATGCTTGCACCGTAACCTTCCTCGTATAATAATACGACTCTCTATTGATAAGAAAGAATAAATATTCAATAGGTAGATACTCTACTTAATTAATCTATCAATGATAACTTATACACTACCACGACCCGTTTAGTGGTACTCAATCTCAACATCCATTCCAATACAACTCTCACGATTGTAATCAGCTCGTTACTCGCAGAATCATTGCTGCCTTACTATGGTCCACCACTGACCTACTGTCGTCATTCACATTCCATGAAATCTTAATATCTAACCATACGGAGTCCATACATGTCGTATCAAATCCTTTTAAGGAGGTAACATAATCACCATTCCTGATTCATGAAGAACACTCCTGATCCTGACATACATACATGACATGAAGCAGATAAAATTGCAGAAGAGTTTCAATCAAAGCAACGATAGCAGGTTAATACCATTCTAAATCATATGCCTTAAATAGAAGACTTACTCAAAGGTTCGTCTAGTCCTTTTTGAAACATGGTCCTGGCTTATCTCAAGATAGTATCTTCTGAGATAGATAGCCTGCTCATGGAGATTACATGAATTAAACCTTTACCAACTACTATTATGGTTGGGTATTGCACAGTCATCAGAAGGAATGTCAATCTTTCAAACCATAATACAACCTTTACGGCTTCAACCATTATTACTGTATTCCTCTGGCACGAGCGCCTGTAATTGTCCTCTTACATTTAAAGTGTCGGCCACCTCTTTGGCCTTTCCTGATAGTAATATTTCCTTATAATCAATGTCATCTTAACCACTTTCACTAAATTTCTACCCCATTTCAATCACAGCTTATGTGAAGATGTTTTCCTTAAAATCTGATGAGTAAAAAAAAAATCACCATTTTTCCATAAGTTATTGCCTCAGTCTTTAGAGGTTAATCACTGTCGCGACTGACTCTCGATCGTACTTAGAATATCTATTATCTTAGGTCCTAATTGCCCTGACTAATTTCGACCTTTACTGGTTCGATCCATACTTTCTCATGGTTTAACACGTTCCCCACTTGGCATTATTATAATTACGCCATATTTCCTTCATCAAAATTTCTGTTCTTGAGAACTTTAAATATTACCTTTCTCCTTGTAAAACTTCTAAGGTTATCCTTAAATCCTTCATCAAGTACACCTTAGGCACAGGGCGTATCAAGATACCATTTATTAATACCAGAATCATAGTCTATATATTTCTGAAAAATTTCTCCACTGATCCTTAAAGGTTGTTGTTACCTTAATCCTTCATTCTATACTATCAAAACTCATACTGTCCCTATTAAGGGTGAAATGCCAACCTTTATGCATTCCCCCAGGATTCATTTTAAGTTACCGATGTTTTATCCTTAATTCCACCTTTAAAAGGTACCTGCATCCTTCCATTGATAAATCAAGTCATATAACCCTGATAAGGGTGTCTTATTCAATCATTTCCACCTCGATAGTATATGCCTAATTTCACAATAACATCTGTATTCAAAATGAGGTCAATCAATATGGCCTCCAAAAGATAACAATGGTTATCCGCTTTTCTTGCCTAATCTGGTAATGATAACAAGGATGTTCTGGAAGATATTGGTCGTGTTCAACGCGAACTTCTTCTTAATAATTCCTTATTTACTTTTGTTGTTTATCTCAACAGTCATCTCAATGTTGGGATATCTTTCATACCTGGCGTCTCCCTTTCTGGGTATCAAGCCACCGGTCTTACACTTCACATTCTTGAGGGTTACTTCCTTCATCCAATTTTCCTAATTTCTTACTTTCTTGTCTCCTCAGTCTATCCGTGTCTCAATATTTATCCTTCGAACTATCTCAAGGTTTCCTCAAATCCTCCCAACTTACAGGGGATAAAATATATGTATCTCTTATTCGTTCAACCATCAATTTAACTCATGGTGAATCACCCGCATCCTGATGATTACATACTTTTCTATTTCTATTGCTATGAATCTTTAGGGTTTCCTCATACCCAACTCCTTTCTCTTATCATTATTTCATGAACCAACACAACCTAAGCATTGATTTCAAACATCCCGTCATTCTGGATTCGTGTCCTTAGAACGAATCTTGACGACTTTTACAACTTAGATTCATAATTCATCATACTCGTCTGCCTTTGTTCTGGCTCTAAAGCTTTTACACTATCCCCATAACCTTGGGAAGTACTTTCCTGAAAATAATTGACTGAACTTAAATCAGTTTATTATAATCTCTTGCTCCGTGCCTTCCTTGGTCTTTCACCAGCGGGTGGTCTCCCTCTTAGGAGGGTAAGTGACAAAAACAGTCTTTTGTGGTTCGTCAATCATTTAGAATCTCAAATGATTCCTATATTTCCTTTGGCCAGGCTCTGGCCTCAACTGGGTCAACTTGTTCCTTGGAACACTGAGAGCTTAGCGATTTAAAGGTCCTGAAAGAATTTCCCACTACATTGTTTCTGTAACACCCCCAGATCCTGGGTCGGGGATCCGGGTCGTCACGGTCTTTCTCTCCACAATATCACTTCACTTAATTAATAATAATAACCTTATGCTGTGACCCCATACTAACACACACCACAACCCGTTATAGTCTCAGATATGAAATTTAAATAAGTACAAGTCTTTGAATCCACAATTTAAAAGTTATTACAACCCAAAATGATTACTTGATAAATTTACAGTTAATTGCCATTATCTGCCACAAGTTATAATTATACATAATTTGATTCTCAAAATAGAATGCCTGATCTACCAATGGATCTACCTCTGCAGCTATAGCAGCCACAACATCATCGGGAAGACGAGGGACGCTTCCCACGCTTGCGATGGGTCTGCTGGAGTCTGGCCATCTTTCCTAACTGTTGTTGTGTGATGAAGAAATAAAGCAAGAGTGAGCCTTACAGCTCGCAAGATAATATATAGTGATAACAATAATATAAGTATCTAAATGGATACTTACTAGAATCTTTTATCATGAGTAAGATAATTACTTACTAGATATAAGTAAAAACAAGGGATGAAGTTACCAAATACTTCACTATACTTATATCATTTATAAAGCTACTTGAACTACCACTGTTCAAAGTATAATAAAATTCACGGGGTCATCCCATAGATGAGACCACAAGTAAAACTTGGAAATATTTGATCTTTGAAATATTTTGAAAAGAAATGAAGTTACGAGATACTTCATTCAATGGATACACCAATAAAAATGTTTGACCCTGTCAATGCTTCGGCAACCACCCATTAGTAGCCTTTCAATCGAAATGCTACGGGTAGTGTTGCAGAATTATCCAAATGGATGATGAACTCATTACGGGAGTTTACCGCGCCAGGAAGACCACTTACGATGATCAGTCGTAGTAGTACAACCCCGCCATTTTCTACATGTAGAGGAGAACCTGTCGGATTTACTTGTCAACCGAACACTGAACTCCTAGGGAATGGACCGCCTTAGCGGAACTTCCAGGCCATTTGGGCCAATATAATAAGGCTGGGCCGGCGCTACTCGACCACTTACGCCACTCCTAGTTCAGATGAAATCCATGACTCTGAAACGTAAAGCTCGTTTCCCCCTTTCCCCAAGTAGAAACTTGTTGATACGGCTCCACCAAGAAGTCGTATCTAGTTGGAAAGGAAAACTCACCGATATTTCCCAGGCGATGCCTGTTAATGGATTAACTTGTTCCAAGAATTTTACTTCCCGAATATTGGGTAAGTAATCAAAACTCTTTTACCAAGACAGCAACCTTGTTGCGAATATAAAACACACCACCGAGCCGGATCCCCCATGTTTTGAGCGAGTATTTAAATCCCCTTTTTAAAAGGAAGATCTTAAATATAAAAATAGTTTTGGGATCCGCTCTAACTTTTGAAAATCATTTTAAAGACTCGAAAACACTTTAAAGAGTGTTTGGAGTAAAATTGATTTGATGAAGTAAATCAGTCCCCAGTATATTTAGAAAATGTCTGAATATTATTATTTAAATAATATTCCCATAAAGAATTATCTTTATAAAAATAATTGAAGTAGAAGTATTAAAACTTATACTTGAAACGAGTATTAAATAATCAAAGATATACTTATATGAAAGTATTATCTTTAGTTGAATAATCGAAAATAAGTTTGATTATTAACACCTTATTCTTTAATAAAATAAAGAATATATTTCAGCAAATAATCGGAGTCATAGATCCTCAAATGAATATTCAAATAATATTCATTAAATAATATAAACTGAGTCATAAGCCTTCGAATGAATATTCAAATAATATTCAATAATAACATAAAGAGTCATAAGCCCTCGAATGAATATTCAAATAATATTCAGATAAATAAATAAAAGGAGTCATACGCCCTCGAATGAATATTCAAAATAATATTCAATAATAAAATAAAGTTAAAGCTATCGAATAAACCTTATTCGATTAATAGTTTTGAAAACTATGACCATATATATATATATAAATATATACATATATATATATATATCCATATCCATATATACAAAATCTACTCGGGATCCTCGACTCCCGGTTTTAGAAAATATTTTCACCTTTGGGTCCCTATACTAAGGGTATATGCAAGTTACCGCTATCCTCTAGCATAGGTATTATCAACTGAACCAACAGATATATATTCCAAGAATATGAAACAGACATGCATATATACCATATCACATGCTACAATATATCGCATCATTTGCTAATTATCCAACATGCATCTATCGCAAGATAAGGCAAATACATATATTCATCACAACAACAGTATAACGGATAGAATACTTGCCTGAGCGACTTGGGGGTGAGAAAGGCTCGGGACGAGTCTGATAACCTATAAACAACAAGTAAGTTGGAATTAAACCAAAATCACTTGTAAATCTATACTTTAACTAACTTAGACTCTAACGCTTGTTTTGCGCTCACTGATTTGCTTAAGTCACTCGGGTACCCTCGGCTCCACCATTTTTAATAATTTAACCTTTACGAGTTTTAAAGCGATTCCTTCGCGAGTGTCTTACCAACTGCCTAACACACTTACCATAAATGTTTCATACATTAATTAACCCTTTTTGGTCTTTAACCTATGTTTTAAAGTAAGGCGAGGGAAAAAGTTTCGTTCGCGAAACATCGTTACTTAAAACGGCCGTTTCTCCTAAACCGTTCATCGGAATCGAACGAACTACATATCAAAACGAAGCTCGTAACATGAGCTATCTAAACATGGCAGTGGTCATAATCTAGCAGGGGGTTCTCGGGTCCTAATGCTATGCACAAAAACAGTCCAAAGAAAATCGGACGTTATGACGGCTATGTTTACGCGATTTCCCAAATTTTAAACCATTCAATACCAACCACAAATCAACCCCAAATCAATCATACAACCAATATCCCTCCAAACCACATCATAACAGCCCCAACAAATCCACATTAACCATTTATACTTATTCCTCACATGAACTAAAAGCTTTACTTAGGTTCTTTAACTAATTACCAAGATTTACAACTCCAACAATGCAACAAAACCAACTAATCTCTACAAACTCAACCAAACTTCAACCAATCAAGCATCATGCTTCACATATGCTATATCAAACACATTCAATCCTAATTACTCAAAACTAAAGCTAGGGTTTGTAGTTTATACCTTCCTTGGAGAGGTGGGAGGAGCTAGGAAGCCTTAAGAAGCTTTGAGAAGTCTTAAGAATGCTTGGATCTTCAAGAAAACAAGAAAACTTCAAGTTAAAAAAACTTGAAAACACTATTCATAGTCTTCTTCTTTGATTAAATGAAGAAGATTGAGAAGGAATTAATGGCTTAAACTCATGATATAGTCCTAACTAAGCATGAAGATGATTAGGGAATTATCTTACCAATTTAGGAAGCTTGGATCTTGGATTTTGAATTTCTCTTGCCTTTTGAATAGTGAAAAGCCGTGAGCAATGAAGAACAAAGCCTTGGTTGCTTTTGATTTTTGATGAAAATGATTTTACTTGGCTTGGTTGATTGGTTTTTGTGCTTGCTTTAGTCAATTACCTTCTTGCCCTTGGATTTGTGTGGTTCTCATTCAACCACACCTCCTTCCTTCCCATGTCATTCTTATGTCATCCTCATGATGTCATCCTCCCTTCCTTGTCCTCTTTCTATTGGTTGGATGACATCATTCCCACTAATCCCTTTGATTATCTTCCTAATCGTTTGCCTAATGACCGCTGATCTGTTATACGGTTCGCTTAACTTTCGTTCTCGTTTATCGTTTGAAGGATCATACCCGGGATCTTATTACTTAGGTTCCCTTCCTTTCTCAATACATTATATTCCTTTTTATGATCCTCTATTATAATCCTTTAATTTAAATCCTTTTTATCCTGTTACCTTATACTCAATTCTCTCCGTATCTTGTGGATTTCCGGGAAAAACCAAAGTGTTCGGAATTGGATTCTGACGATCTTTACATACACTTATATACTTCATAGAGTACTAATAATATCCCATAAGATCAATAACAGAACCCCTATATAGCGTGGCATGAAAAGTTTTCTCGTTCAGCAAAAACACTATTCATAAGGGTTTCAAAATTTCTCAAAAATTGGGGTTATTACAGTCTCCCCTCCTTAAAAGGATTCCGTCCCGGAATCAGATAGAAAACAAATGGGGATACTTTCTTAGTATTGCACTTTCTAACTCTCAAGTCAATTTTCCCACATTGTGGTTCTACCATCAAACTCTTACTAGTTTGATAACCCTTCTCCTAAGCACTCGTTCCTTTTCACTCTATAACCCTTCCTGGTTGCTCCATATAGGTTACGTCTGGTTGCATGTCTATGCGCTCATATGCCCCTATTTGTCTGGCATCTGAATTACACTTCCTTACCATTAATACGTGGAACACGTTATGAACTTGCTACAGGTTCGGGGGTAGGGCTAGCTCATATGCTAACTTCCCAAACTTCTTAATATATCCAAGGGTCCAACAATTGGTGGACTTAGCTTTCCTTTCTTTCCGAATCTCATCAATCCTTTCCAAGGGATACCTATAACATTACTAGGTCCCCTATTTCGTACTCTTTATCCTTTCGTGTCAAATCAACATACTTATCATGTCCATCTTGGGCTACTACCAGCCGTCCTCTGATTAGATCTATCATATCCTTGGTCCTTTGGACTACTGCGGGTCCGAGCATCTTGCGCTCTACAACTTCATCCTAACATAAGGGAGATCGACATTGTCTTCCCTCAAGGATCTCATAAGGCGACATCTCGATAATGACATATGATCTATTGTCGTAAGATAACTCAATCCGAATTAAGTGATCATTCCAAATTCTTTCAAGTCTATTACACAGACTCTCATCATAGCTTCCAATCATTAGAACTTTTGCTTCTCAATACCCATTCTTTTCCAGTTCGTAATCGCTACTACCTTCCGTTCCTAATATTATACGGGTTATACTTTTGCTTGTTAGCGTTCTATAACCTTTTAATAACCACGTCAACCTTAGTATCACGAATGTGTTCCCATTCCGCATACTACCACCACTTTATTACTCCTTTTTCAGTTGTTTCTATTTTCCAAAGTTTGATTAATCATATAGAAGTAAAGGAATTTGTTGAGAGATCACTATGATCATGAACACTTGTTATATCGCATAGTTAGTACAGAAGGTGGCCAGCCTTTAGTACTTGACAAGCAATTAAACAATAGCTGGTATCCTACTCGGCTTCTATCACACAGATAGATAGTCATTCGGCAATACCTCCCCTTCTGGAAGGGTTGTTCTTCTCAGCTTACATGAAATGAAAAGAAGAGAAAAGAACGAATTGAAGAGAATTGTATATATGAAAAAATATACAGCCACAAAATATCTGGCTTGGAACCTACCTCTGAACTATAGAGGTTTGTCATAGGAGAACAAAACATATATGTATTTATATCAACATCAAGTATTATAGCATCGCATTTCACGTGCCTAAATATTTTCTCTATCCCGTCCATCATTCTATGGACCCATGCTCTTCCTCGAGCTTATACACAATCACCTTTGAAACTCCCTCGACATCGAAAATCGAATCTGGGATCTCATTCTATATATCACCGTTACTAGGATTCTATGCTCGCATCGCAACCTTCCTCGTATAATAATACGGCTCTCTATTGATAAGAAAGAATAAATATTCAATAGGTAGATACTCTACTTAATTAGTCTATCAATGATAACTTATACACTACCACTACCCGATTAGTGGTATTCAATCTCAACATCCATTCCAATACAACTCTCATGGTTGTAATCAGCTCATTACTCACAGAATCATTGCTGCCTTACTATGGTCCACCACTGACCCACTGTAGTCATTTATTTTCCATGAAGTCTTAATAGCTAACCATACGGAGTCCATACATCTCGTATCAAATCCTTCTAAGGAGGTAACATAATCACCATTCCTGATTCATGAAGAACACTCATGATCCTGACATACATACATGACATGAAGCAGATAAAAGTGCAGAAGAGTTTCAATCAAAGCAACGATAGCAGGTTAATACCATTCTTAATCATACGCCCTAAATAGAAGAATTAACTCAAGGGTTCATCTAGTCCTTTTTGAAACATGGTCCTGGATTATTCTCAAGATAGGACCTTCTAAGATAGATAGCCCGTTCATGGCGATTACACGAATTAAACCTTTACCAACTACTATTACGGTTGGGTATTGCACAGTCATCAGAAGGAATGTCAATCTTCTAAACCATAATTCAACCTTCACATTTTTAACCATCATCACTGTATTCTTTTGGCACACGCGCCTATAATTATCCACTTACCTTTAAAGTGTCGGCCACCTCTTTGGCCTTTCCTGATAGTAAAATTTCCTTACAGTCAATGTCACATTAACCACCTCCAAATAAATTTCTACCTTATTTCAATCACAGCTTATGTGAAAATGCTTTCCTTAAAATCTGATGAGTAAAAAAAAAAATCACCATTTTTCCATAAGTTATTGCCTCAGTCTTTAGAGGCTAATCACTTGTCATGACTGACTCTCAATCATACTTAGAACATCTTTTATCTTAGGTCCTAATTGCCCTGAACAATTTCGACCTTTACTGGTTCGATCCATACTTTCTCGTGGTTTAACACGTGCCCCACTTGGCAACATTATAATTACGTCATATTTCCTTTATCAACATTTCTATTCTTGAGAATTTTGAATATTACCTTTCTCCTTGTAAAACCTCTAAGGTTATCCTTGAATCGTTCCTCCTGTATTCCCTAGATACAGGGCATATCAAATACCATATACTAATACTAGAATCATTGTCTATATACTTTTGAAAAAAAAAATTCTCCACTGATTCTTTAAAGGTTGTTATTACCTTAATCCTTTCCAATTCATACTGTCAAATTTCATACTATCCCTATTAAGGGTGAAATGCCAACCTTTATGCATTCCCCTAGGATTCATTTTAAGTTACCGATGTTCTATCCTTAATTCCACCTTTGAAAAGGTACATGCATCCATCCATGGATAAATAAGTCATATATCCCTGATAAGGGTATCTTATTCAATCATTCCCACCTCGATAGTATATTCCTAATTTCACAATAACATCTGTATACAAAATGAGGTTAATCAAAATGGCCTCCAAAAGATAACAACGGTTATCCGCTTTTCTTGCCTAATCTGGTAACGATAACATGGATGTTCTGGAAGATATTGGTCGTGTTCAACGTGAACCTCTTCTTAATAATTCCTTATTTACTTTTGTTGTTTATCTCAACAGTCATCTCAATGTTGGGATATATTTCATACCTGGCGTCTCCCTTTCTGGGTATCAAGCCACCGGTCTTACATTTCCCATTCTTGAAGGTCACTTCCTTCATCCAATTTTCTTAATTTCTTACTTTCTTGTCTCCTCAGTCTATCCGCGTCTCATTATTTATCCTTCGAACTATCTCAAGGTTTTCTTCGAATCCTCCCAACTTACAGGGGATAAAATATATGTATCTCTTACACCTTCAGCCATTATTTTAACTCATGGTGAATCACCCTCATCCTGACGATTACATACTTTTCTATTTCTATTGCTACGAGTCTTTAGGGTTTCCTCATACCCAACTCCCTTATCATTATTTCATGAACTAACACAACATAAGCATTGATTTCAAACATCCCGTCATTCTGGATTCGTGTCCTCAGAACGAATCTTGACAACTTTTACAACTTAGATTCATAATTTATCATACTCGTCTGCCTTTGTTCTGACTCTAAAGCTTTACACTATCTCCTTATCTTTGGGAATTACTTTCCCGAAAACAATTGACTGGACTTAAATCAGTTTATTATAATCTCTTGCTCCGTGCCTTCCTTGGCCTTTCACCAGCAGGTGGTCTCTCTCTTAGGAGGGTGAGTGATAAAAACAGTCTTTTGTGATTCGTCAATCATTTAGAATCTCAAATGATTCCTATATTTCCTTTAGCCAGGCTCTTGCCTCGACTAGGTCAACCTGTTCCTTGGAACTCTGAGAGCTTAACGATTTAAAGGTCATGAAAGAATTTCCTGCCGCATTGTCCCCCTCAGGGTGGTGGTTGAGGATAATAGTCTAAGTTCTGTCTAGATAGGTCCATGAATTGCCGTATAGGAGTACCGTCTCGGTTCTCCTTTCCTTACTCGACTTTCTGTTTCCTTAATATGAAATGTTTCATCCTACTCCCCATAATTGGGGTCATCTTTTAATTTAAAATCCTCATTTTCCTCTCTATTATGTCATGGGTTCCTTCTATCTTGATGGCGACCTCCCTGACTATCACGTTCAGGGTTTGCTCTAAATCTTATTCCTCAAACTATGGCTCTCATCTAAGTTCTCATCCTTACGCTCTTGAACTTTCGAAACCCAAATTCTATAGGAATACCTCATTATTCCCTTATCCTCTTTCTCGGTATTAATCTCATATTTATTTGTTGGCTCTCTGCCTTCATTCATCACCTTTCTCTGGCACAATATGCTCTTTTCCGATAATTCGGACTGTATTGCAATCTCAAACAGCTTTTCGGTACCGGCTCCGGTTACCTTCATATCTATTTCCATTTTTTTCAAAATCTCTTATCAACTTTCCCAAAGACATTAACCTCTTGAGTCTCTCCTTCTTACTAAGGGCATCAGCCACCACATTGGCTTTCCCCGAATGATAAAGAATCTCCCAATCATAATTCTTGATTAGCTCTAACCGCCTCCTCGGGCATATGTTGAGCTCTCTCTATGGGAAAATATACTAGAGTACTTATGGTTTGTGAATCTCATACTTCTCTCCATACAAGTAGTGCCTCAAACCTTTAGGGCAAAACTATTGCACGAGCCTAAGCTCATGGGCGGGGATATCGAATTTCATATTACCTTAATTGTCTTGACATGTACTCGATTACCTTACCGTGCTGCATAAGCACGCACCCTAAGCCCTAGTGCGAAGCGTTCACTATACTTCACAAAATTCTCCCTTTTCCATCCGGCAACGCCAGCATAGGGGCCATCACCAATTCTTTGCTTCAGTTCTTGAAAGCTGTTCTCTCGCATTTCTCTGTCCATTCAAACTTCTCAGTCTTACGAGTAAGCCGCGTTAAAGGGGCTACTATCTTTACAACTTGAACGAACCTCCGGTAGTGACCGGCCAATTCCTACCTCTGGTAGTCGACCAAACCATGGTCATCAATTCATCAGTGGTCCTTTATCCAATCCTGTTAGGATCCTCCATGGGATCCTCCTCAACCACTATCCCTTCTAGGACAACATCCTCAACCGCTAAATCCTCAATATCCAACATCATCCGGTCCTGCATTAGGACACTCTATCGGATCCACAATCCGATCTCCAATTAGTAATAAAATATCATCGCGATGTTGCTCCTCAACATCAGGTTCGGAGTCCCGCTACCATATACGATAACGAACTACGCTCCTATCACGATATTTATAAGGGTTCCCATAAGGGTTTAAACTGTCAGTACTCGTTAGGTAGCCCGACTATGAACTTGGCAAGAGTTCTTATTATCTTTGTGATTATATTAACGTCCCATCATCTCTGAGGTGATAACGCTTAGCTTGATACCATTTCTGTAAACACCCCCAGATCCAGGGTCGGGGATCCGG